>NC_056476.1:31905627-32128721 GCF_008729295.1 Plectropomus leopardus | reverse complement strand
CACTCTGCCAGTACTACACACACTGCATTATGCTGCATGTGACATCAGACTGCTCACAGTGATAATTACACTAATAAAATTTTTGGCCTATAAAATCAACCAATAATAATAAGCATAAATTGCTTTGATTGCACCTGTTTTGCCCATGGTTTCACTCTGCCAGTACTACACACACTGCATTATGCTGCATGTGACATCAGACTGCTCACAGTGATAATTACACTAATAAAATTTTTGGCCTATAAAATCAACCAATAATAATAAGCATAAATTGCTTTGATTGCACCTGTTTTGCCCATGGTTTCACTCTGCCAGTACTACACACACTGCATTATGCTGCATGTGACATCAGACTGCTGCGCCTGCTAGATCAGTTCAAAATATGTCATTGCAGCCAGCAGCAGGGTTTCCCCCACTGTTTCTTTTTCTTTTCTTTTTTTTTTCTCTTTTCCCCCGAGATTTTCCATTAATCAGTGTTTTCACTGTAGTATAGCGGACACTGTTATTGTGCAATAGAACAACATTCCCACCTACAAAAACAAACAAGACGATCTAAGGTCCCAGGGTGACGGGAGGAGAGGACTACTAACGTGCCGACTTTATCGCTATTAGGCAGCTTTTCAGACGCTCTCAGCAGCGTTGTTTTTTAAAAATGCAAAAGGAGAAACATGACTTATTTAGATAATCAGGGAACAAGGAGTAAACATACTGTCATTTATTACCATGACCAATGCTCACAGCAACCGCTGAATACCGGTGTAAGCACCGCCGTCTCCCCCTTCTCTCTCCTGCTCCGTGTGTGTGAGACAGTGACATGACCCTGTGAGTTCAAGTGTAGCGAGTTTCTAGCTCAGTTGTGTTGAAAGAATAAAATGATATCTGATGTTTGATTCCTTCCAGCAACAAGCAGAACAACATATAAATACGCAGAGTTCAGCAAAGTCGTTAGGCCCACTTAGGGACTGTTCTGTAGCTGTGGTGCTTCCTGACATTTTGGGGAATGTTCCACTCTATTGTATAACTCAAACAGAATATTATTTTTGGCATTATTTTTGTACAATTCAAGTTCACATATGAAATTAGAGGGGGAAAAACAACAAAAAATCTAAAAACGAAATTGATTTTGCTCTTGAAAATGACTTTTTTCCCATTTTTTTGTCTGAAATGTAGTTTTTTTTAATGAAAATGCACAAACTTAGATGTTGATGAAAAAGGAAAGGAAGATGCTAGAATTAAATGGGTTTTTTGTGTATGAAAGCTGAAGATCCATTCTTTATCTTGATGTATTCATTGTTTTTGTATTCAAAACACAAAATATTCTGGAGGTCACAAAAGTCTACTAAGTATCTGTATTCTTCAGTGTTTAATTTATAGACTATGCAGCCAAAGGCTTTTGGTTTTATAAAGGCTTTTACATTTTTTATTGAGTAATACAATTTACTGTTAGTCAGAACTGTTCTCGTTTTTGTAGTATTAACTGTAGTGATGACAGTTATATTTGGTTAGGTTGAGCTATAATGTTACAATCATCTGTACTCACTACATCTCAGCCTTTCATACCCTCAGGTAATGAAAAACAAACAAAAAGAAATTATCAGTTATTGGTATCTTATCAGCCACGAGACGCTGGAAATTATCGGTTATCGGTATTGGTTGAAAAAAATAATTATAGTGCATCACTACTATTTACCTGTATTAATGAGGCTTATCTGATCAGTAAAGTTCTATCCAAATATAAATGTGCTTCCTGTTGCTCACGCAATCAATTGTTTTACAATCTAACACTGAGCTGTATTTTTTAATGGATGTCTTTAATGGAAAAAAACACATTTTAAACTTTTTTTTTTTTAAGAGAACATATTGGGGAAAACTTATTGGCATACTTACCATTATTTATGTGATATGAGAATTAAAAAACAAAAACAAATTAATATTCTCAATTGTTAGAGATGCTGCAAAATAACCCTTTCAAACAATATATGTAAAGAAATTAGGTAAGTTTTATTACTGATGTATGTGCTAATGCTTTTTAAGTGTTTTTGCAGATGGGTTGTAACTACTGAGTAACAGTTACAGAAGTAACAGAAGAAACACACTTTGAGTGGGTCTAACCCACCATAACCAAGACTTATTACTCAGAAACAGTAACAAGAGTAAGCGAAGGAAAGAGCTGCAGGAGGCTCCGCCCATCATAACTCTAACCCTTTGGAAATGTTCCATCCAAACATGGTTCTTATTGTTTAGATGATAATTTGATATCAAACACTAGTTTATAGTTTATAGAAATTTCAACAAAGTTAAATTTGTGGGTGTTTTGCCCTTTAATAAATAGAGAGATATGAGAAAAGACTTAAAGATTACTTTAACATCCTAAAGCTTTTAATATGAATTCTTAAAGTTATAGAATTAGATGTTTGTTGTTTGGTGGGTTTTTTTTTTGTTTTGTTTTTTTTTACAAAAAACTGACATATAAGACTTATCATAACTTAGCAACAGTAACAAGAGTAAAAGAAGGAAAGGGTTTTAGGAGGGTCCCCCCACCCTAACCCTCACCCTTCGGAATTGTTCCATCCAAATATAAGAAACCAACAACAATGTAAAATTGGTCTCTAAACTCTTAAAATGCTTTCAATCTATTTTTTAAATCAAAACTGAGATTTGAATAAAAAAAGACTACAAACAAAGATTATGAAAGAGTATGTCTTTTCGAGTCTTTAAAATAACCTGAATATTGCTTTGAAATTGATAAAAATGATGTAACATTTCCTGAGACCCTCCTAAAGCCTTTTCTTCTTTTACACTTTTCTCAAAATGTTTTATTTTTTTTTGTTTTGGATGTAACTTTTGAAAGAAAGAAAAAAGATTCATAATCATCATAATCATTACTTATTTACAACCTAGACTTCTACTATCTTGAACTTACCAACATTTATTTATAATAGTAATATAAATTAATCTAATTCTACACCTATCTTAACACCTACGTCCTACACTCATCAATATCTCATCTTTAATATTAGTTATTTACAGCCTCAACTTATTAATATCTTGTCTTTAACATTAGTTATTTATGACCTAAACTTATCACTTGTCTATAACCTAAACTAATACTTATCCAAATCTTAAACTTACCATTAGTTTATTTCACTCTTGTCCTTAACTTATTAATATCATAAACTTATAAAGACTTGTGTACAACCTAAACTTATCATTTATCTATAACTGAAACTGATCAATACTTATCAACATTTAAAACTTACCTTTAGTTACTTTTATTCTGATCTTAAACTTATCAATATCTAAACTCATCATAACTACAACCTAAAAGTTAAGTCAATATCTTATACTTATCAATATTTTTATCTATATTTTAAATTTATCAATGTCTTAAACTTAAAACAACTTATCTTAAACATATTACTACTTATTAATATCTTATCAACTTATCAATACATCTACATAAAACATATGTTTTTTGTGGGGGGGGGTTAAAGCAAGAAAATAAGAAAATAAAGAGCTGTAGAGAAAGATGTGTGTGTGTGTGTGTGTGTGTGTGTGTGTGTGTGTGTGTGTGTGTGGCGGTGGAATACTTTACTCGATGGTGCAATAACGCATCCCCTTTATCTGAGAGGAGTTTCACAGCTCCACGAGAGTTAACCCCCCAACCCCAACCCCAAACCTCAGTGGAACCCATGTGGGCATGGCCACAGTAGGCCTGCCCAACAATGACAATGTTATCTGTACATCAAAGCGGTGGTCGCGAGGTCTGCACCGCCCCCCCTGCTCCTCCCTCCCTGGGCGTATGGGTGTCTGTGCGGTGCTCTCTCTCTCCGAGTCAGCTAAAATGGACGCAGCTGTTTGAAGGATAGGCAGAAAAAGGTCCATCAAGCTCAGTAAAAAGAACGAGACGAGTCATTTGGGTTGAGGCAGCGTTCACCTGATGGACGGGAACTCCGATGATGTCACCATCCCCAGTCACACTGCCTGAATAAATACACTGCCACAAACCTCAATCACAAAAAAACAAAAACAACGCCATAACATGGATTCAGTTACATTTCCCTGAATCACTTCAGAAAATATGCTGAGGAGTGTACACGTGGCAGCATCTTAGAGGTTAAAATGATTCACTTAACATTTTTGACCACAACAACATAATTATCAGTCTCATCATTTTGTCATTAGCTCCTTTCTGAAACTTTTTATTGTTTTGTATGTTGGCAGGTGAAGGCACCTGATATAACATTAAAATGAAAAGTACATTTTAAAGACCTTTGTTACATTGTTAAATTGAAATTACCATATTAGGGTACCCCAAGGGTTCTCGAAGTTAAATTTGAGACTTTTAAGACATTTAATACTATGTAGGAAAGTTAAAAATTTTAAAAATTAAATTCAATGTCAATTTCAAGGTCATACTGGCAATGTCATGAGAATATAAAACAAAATCGGTGTTGATTTTTAGCCCTAGAAATAATTATTTACCAAATGCACCTAACAATTATTTTTTTATCGATTATTCTATCAATTATTTTTTCAATTAATCTATTGATTTTTTTTTATTGATCTAAAAAAGATTTTTTTTATTACTTGATTAATGTAGCAACGAATTTTCCGAAAATAAAATTTTAAAACGTAAAATTCAAGTCACTTTCAAGGGGAGTAACAAAACCTTAAATCTAGAAGTCCTTACAGTACAATTAGTGCAATTTGAATAACACTATAACTTTTCTCTAACAGAAATAATTATAACTAGTACATTCTTTCTGCATCAAAATAGTCCAGCCTTAACTGGGCCTTAAGGCATATCACTGCCTGCTGATATGAGTGCTGTATTTTCATATTTATAAGCACATATTCCACTCATTTATGAAGTTATACAAGCTCCTGCACAGCTGACAACCCCATCCTGTAAATGTTTCAAAATAAAATGCATTGTATCAGCAGCCAGCATTCTGTCCACAGAGACACAGTCAGAGGGCTTTTGTTTTGAAAGGGAGGCAAGTAAGTTGAGGTAAAACAGACATTGTTGTCTTTCCTCATCTCTGTGACAGAGAGAATTTAAACTGCAGTATAAACTGGTACAGTACATAAGGAATGCGTAAGGATAGAACAGGTCTGACTGTACTGACTTCTTATTATTTATGCTATTGCAGAAGTTACTTTTAAGATATATCTACTCTCTCACAGCTCATCTAGTCTATTCTTCAGCTTCAATTTACATTTCCCACAACCACTTTGAAAGATTGTCTGTGCAGTATTCATGTGGCAGCATCTTTGGGGTCAAAATGATTCACTTAATTTTTGTGACCACAATCAAGGACACATCAGGCTCTGCTTCTCCCAGTTTGCTTTTTACCATCAGCTCCTTTCTCAAACATTTGCTTCTTCTTTTCTTTTGTTTTTAATGTTGAAAATTAACAGTAACTGGTGTTGTAATTAAATCAAAAACATATTCTACAAAGCTTTGTTACATCCAATCCAGTCCAATTATTAGCTTCAAACAAAGGTGTGTTGTATATTTTTTGTTTTTAGGATCACAACAGCTATGTGAAAATGGACATTTTTGAATCCAACCGCAAAGACAAATTAAGCCACAAAATGCATCCATTAATGTTTGTCTGGGGCCTGGTCAGCAGGCTGGGCAAGGTACTCCAGACATCCTTCTCCCCAGCAATGCCCTGCAGCTCCCTCTAGGGGATCCTGAGGCGCTCCTACACCAGATGAGGAGATATGTAATCCCTGTTCCCCCGGTCTACCAGTTTGATGTGCCCAGAAAACCTCTAACAAGAGGCACCCAAGACTGTCAGGACACATCCTTATCAGTTGCCTGAACCACCAAACGCACTGCTTTGATTTCTGTGGCTGTAAAACAAGACTTATAGGTTAACATCATACATCTGTTACAAAAACCACACAATAATACAACTGTACTGAACTTTGTTGCTGTTCTGAAATTTGCTGTGAAACCACAAGTTATAGCATTAAAAGTGGCAATATGAAAATTAGATACTTGACTAACATCTTTTGAATAAATGATCAAATTAAACATTCAATGGGCAACATCTTAGGAAATAATCCTGTTATGCATAAAACATTTTCTGTTCCAACAATTTCATATCAATGCATTATTTTTTTTTCTCGATAAAAAGTTATTTATAATATGTTAACCATACATGCATGATTTTTTTACTTAAAAATAATACTGTTATCTGCAAAATGCTACCCCTGAATGCATGAGAGTGCCACGTATTTCATTTACCCAAAGTGGTGTTAAAATTTACACTGTCAATAACTTGTTCAGTTATTTTTGCAGGCTTGTTTTGTCTTTTGTCAAATTTCAGTTTTGTTACTTAATGTTAGCTTATTAATAGTGACACTACAAATGTGAACTCCAGCCTCCCACCTTTAAAGAATTTGAGTCAACTTGAAATTAAAAAAAGAGCCTCAAAAGACTTTGAAAGTGTTTAAAATTAATAACCATAGTCTTTTTACTCTATTGTAATTATTTGATGTTAGGATTAGACTAAAAGAGCTAAAATTTAGTCAGCAAACAAACTTTGCACAACAACCATGGGAATATCTAATGATAAAAAACTGCAAAAAGCATTACATTTTTTTAAAACAGTTATATACTTATAACTACTTAACTATATTTTACTTATATTTTCCATGTTGAAATTGGACCACTTAGATCGTTCACTGTTTTTGCAGTTGAAGCTTCATGCTAGCAAGTATGGAACTTTGTTACCTATTAGCTGAAATTAGGTTAGCAAACAAACTTTACAAAAGGACCATGAGCATATCTAATGAAAAAAAAAAGTATTTTATTTAGAACTGTTATATACTTATATTCTCCATGTTGAAATTGTACTGCTTAGATCATTCAATGGTCCGTGGCATTTGTTTTTGCATTTGAAGCTTTAAGCTAGCAAGTATGGAACTTTGTCACCTGCTAGCTAAAATTAGGTTAGCAAATAAGCTTTACTCAATGACCACAGGCATATATAATTAAAACAAAACTGCAAAAAGCTTTAAAATGATTTGAAATGGTTAATTCTTACAGTTTTGGGTGCAACTTAAGTCAGTCACTGGTCCATTGCAGTTATTTTTGTGGTTGAACATTTTAGCTACTCAGCTTGGAACTTTGTTAAAAGCTAGCTAAAACTAGGTTAGCTAACAAGCTTCGCTCAGCGAATAAAGGCATAACTAAAGAAAAGTTTCAATTTATTTATAACGGTACATATTCTTACCTTGTCCATGGTGAACAGTAAAACTAAGATCAGTTACTGGTCAATAGGGGTTGTCTCTGTGGTCTCTGGTTTTAGCTCGCTAGCTCAGTACTTCTCTCTGAAATCAGGAGTGAAATGGTGCCGAACATTAGAACCTCCAGTATATATATGCATTCCATAAAATCCAAGCAACATCAAAGCAAAAATCATAATGCACTATTGATATTTTTTTTGCATATAATTATCTGAACACCACAGAGGTGTTACAATAATTGTACAAATGATTCCCTCACTAATATAAAAATATTTTACAGTAACAGTGTGTTGCATACAATCATTAATATATGTATTGTTCACCATCAGTTTTCTTGTGTTGCATTGAGATGCCTTTCATAAGCTATTTAACCCTTTGAAACCTGAGCAAATTGGTTTCTTCAAAAACATGGGTAAAAGGCAATGAACAAGTTGGCCAGAAATGCCCCACAAATTGCAAGAAGTAAAAGTTGATGAAGAAAATTAGTTTGAAAAAAAAAAAATCAAAATAAATTAGAAAAATATTAGCATAATAAAAGCATCTTCTACATGAAAAAATGTCAATATGGATATATCACAATTGGCCACTGATTTTACCATTCTATTCACAAGTTAACTCGGTTCCACTCTCCTTAATCGTCCACAATGTTCCATGAATTGTGTGTTTATTATCTGAATACAAGGTTTATTTACATACATATGCCCCCATGAGAATCCATGGAATTAAAAATCCAGCCTATTCTCTTTTTTTTTTTTTTTTTTTTCTTAACCTGTCCTGTTCGGCAACTTAGGCATGCAGTATGAGAGGTCTGGATGCCTTGAGGAGCCATAACAGATTTGCTCTGCAAAGGAGGAGTCTGATATACTTCTTCCTGTTGCAGTCTGCACTGGGATTTATTGGCATGGCTACCGGACAGCACAACGTTTGAGTGTGTGGCAACGTGGTGGTGGGTACTTTTATATTATAAAGGGGCTGTAACAGAATGATACAAATTGCAAGCCAGACAACGCCACCTAGGGACTTTCACCCAAGGAGTTTTACCCAGTTCTAAGCAGTAAGGCAAACACAGGTTCAAGCACTACAAGACAGAGACGTGGTTCAAAAGCAAATCAGGATTTATTTATTAATAATTATTTAAGCAAAAATAATTATTAAACTGTAAGTGTCTGTGGAGGAATTGGTAATGGAATTTGAAGGAATTGGTAATGAGCAATGAATGCGGGTCAAAATTACGGTGGGATGTATAAAAATGTATTACAATTTATTCTCTTAACAATAACTCTTTTCAATTAATAAAAACACCTCCAAAGTGAATTATTAAAACTATCAAAAAAAAAGGGAAGGGGGAGTGAGTGGAAGCTAGCAAGGGGGAGGCAAACTACCAAAGGAAGTGTCCCTATCGGACTATTGTGTCCCAGTGCCAAGACCCAAGCCACCAGAGCACCCAACAGCCCCCCAGAACACGACAGACCCAACACCACGTGCCCCAGAGACAGCCACGCGCCCCACCCAAGGGGGAACAGGCAAGGGAACACAGAGGCAACACAGGCAAGCCCACAACCCCGGCACAATCTGAGCCCACAGCCACAGGGCCCCACCAACCAGAGCCATGCCCCGACCCCCGGAGGGGAGCCCGCCATGCCACAGTGAGGCCAGAGCCCCCCCTACCCCAGGCCCCCGGCCCAGCCAGAGGCCAAACCCTCCACAGGTGCAGACACAGTCCAGAGCATCCCAGAGCTACCCAAACCACCGGCAGGGCAACCGCCACACAGCAGCACACAGCAGCACACCTCCCCCAGACTGCAGACCCCCCATCCAGGGGGAGACCCCCACCCCGCCCCCGCCGACCCCCTGTCCAACATGGATGCAGGGTGTATACATGTGAAGGTGTGTGTATGTAGATGTAGGGGTTGTTATGAGATGTGTGAGTGACTACGGTGCAATTTAAAATTGGGGGTAACGGCCAGGGCATGGGCGCCCCAACGCTGGTAGACGGCGGAGTCTCCCAAAATGCCCCACCCCCCCCATGCCCTCAGTGTCTCCTGTGCAATTAAAATTAAGGGGCGGTGCAATGACCAAAGCAGGGAGGAGGGCCAGGCCGCCATAATGCAGCCCAACCCCCCACCCACTGGCCCCACTGGTCCCGCCCCACAAGGCCCTAGTGTCTTATGAGGTGAGATATAATGGAATAGGGGGTCGACAAGGAGGTAAAGTGGGGACTGTCCCCATGTGGCCAGCTTCCCGACTGGCCCTGAAACTTACCCCCATCACGGTCCCCCCCCGCATGCGCACGACCCCTCTGCCGGGGGACAGCACGGGCCCCAAGCCACCAGGGCCCAAGCCCCAGACCCACCCGCACCAGCGAGGCAGCCCAGACAGGGCCCAAGGGCCACCAACCCCCCAAACCCCCAGAGCACCCCCCCCACACCGCACCCCCCGACCCCCCCCCCCAGGCCAGGCCCGCAGCCACCCTGCGACAGCGGCCACGGATCAATCGGCCACCGGATACCCGTGGCAACCAGAATCCACCGCCACCAGCCCAGAAGTCAGGGCGGCGAAGCCCTGACCCCCAGCGACACTATGTGATGAAGTTAATTATTGGGGTCCAGATATGTTCAAATTCTGTGAGTAGATTTTTTGTACAGGCAGACATTTTCTCCATGGAGATGTGATCTAATAGAAGATTTTTATATTGAGTTATACTTAGATTCTTTTTGGATTTCCAATTCATGAGGATAGTTTTCTTGGCAATGCTTAGAGCTGCAAGGAGCATGTCGGATTTGTTCGTGTCCATATTGATGTTAGTGAGATCACCTAGCAAACAAAGTGAGGGGGAGGCAGGGATGGGGTGTCCTAGACATGTCGATAGGTCTTCACAAATCTTTTGCCAAAATATGTTGACCAGTGTACAAAGCCAAACAGCATGCATATACATATCTAATGGGCCACCCGTGCAGTTCAAACAGACGTTTCTATGAGTAAGGCCCATTTTGAGCATCCTTTGTCCTGTGTAGTGTGTTCTGTTTAGAACCTTGTACTGTATGAGTTGTAAGTTGGCGCTTTGGGTCATTTTGAAGGTATTTGAGCAAATTTGCATCCAAAAATTTGGGTCTGTGTTGATGGATAAATCTTTCTCCCATTTGGAGATTGGAAGAGAGACTGTTAGATCTGTTTTAAACAATAATAAATTAATTTTGGAAAGTAATTTTGGATGGGTCTTAATCTGGTTTAAGGAGGAGGCTAATGTTTGCACGGTTCATGTTAGTAGGGAGTATGGAAGTTTCCTTAATTTTGGCAACCATTCCGATCTCCCTTCCGTGATTGTGTGGCCAGAATTCTTTGTAGAATTCTGCGGGAAAACCATCGGGTCCTGGGGCTTTCTTGTTGGGCATATGCTGGAGGGCTTCATGAAGTTCCTCTATTGCAGGGGTGGGGAACCTCCGGCCTCCGGGCCGGATACGGCCCGCAGAGCCGTTTTGACCGGCCCGCGGGCACGAACTGGGCAGAATTTGGGAGATGCCAGAGTGGCCGTGCAGTCTCGGGGCCGCGCACCGCGCAATGTCAAAGTGAAACTGCGTCCCGCTCCAGCGCAGCGTGGAGACGGGGAGCCGCTTGCGGCCCCTGTTTCAGCGATGTCTTTGCGCCCGGTCGGAGGGGGCCAGGAGCGGGCGAGGGTTTGCCCCGGTGCGGAGCAGCAGCCGGGGACAGCGACATCACAGAGAGACATCAAGCTGCAAGGTCCCAACCAGCTCATCTGCTCCCTGTTTTCAAATGTGAAATCATTTGAAGCAAAGTTAAGGCTGTGGCAAGGACAACTGGAAAGAGGAAACACTGTGCACTTTCCCACCCTGCAAGAGCAAAAGCCTGATGTTACAGCTGAATATGCTGAGGAGTGTGCAAAACTTCTCCAGGAATTTGAAGACAGGTTTCACGATATGAAAACTGTACAAAAGGAACTGGACATGTTTGCTATGCCATTTAATGTGCAGCCATCTGATGTCCCAGACAACCTCCAAATGGAGATAATTGAGCTGCAAAACAACAATGGGCTCAAAGCAAAATACAACAACCTCTCCCTGCTGGACTTCTACAGACTGTACATTTGTGCAGAGGACTTTCCCCTGCTGAGGAGCCCTGAAGTTTGCATCTCTGTTTGGGACAACATACTGCTGTGAACAGTTCTTCTCAAAACTGACTCTCGCAAAGACTCGCTTGCGTTCAAGGATCACTGACACAAACCTGGAAAACCAGCTTTGGATAGCATCATCATCACTGCCAGCTGACATTCAACGCCTTGCCAAAGACAAACAGTTTCAGCCATCGCATTAGGTGAGCAGTAACAGTGGTGTTAATAGTCAGTTTGCAAGTGTTGTGTGTTATGTTGTGGTAGTAGTTAATTCAGTCCACAAGGACAGTCCACAAGGGGACACAAGTAAAAGTGCTGTGAGAAAAACTTGTATTTGTATTGTTTGTAATTGTATTATTTTCAGAGTTCACTAAAGAATCTCAACTCTAATTAAAGTGTCTGAGTTTTTATTCCAGAACTTTACAAGTGGTTACCTGACATTTTTGTCATTTTTTTTCACCACGAGGTATGTGTTCATTCGATGGCCCCCGGAGGACTTTATAAAAATTGAACTGGCCCTTCATATGAAAAAGGTTCCCCACCCCTGCTCTATTGAAATAGGTGACTCCAAAGCCATGATCTGTTCATTATTTAATTTTGGCAGTTCAACTGCACTTAAAAATGCATCTATGCTAGAGTTTGAGGGATTCATTTGTGATGAATACAAGTTTTTATAAAAATCCCTAAATGTATTATTTATTTCTTCTGGGACACGGGTTGTTTTCCCAGCAGAGTTCTTTACTGAGGAAATTGTTACTTTTTCTTTATTCTGTTTTAGTTGGTTTGCTAAGAGTCTACTGGATTTGTTGCTGTGTTAAAAGTTGTCCAAGCGTAATCTCTGTAGCTGAAATTGTGTTTTTATGTCAAGTAATTCATTTAATTTCAGTTTTAATTTTCTCAATTCGCTTGACAAATGTTTATCTTGGGAGGCGGCATGAGCTGTCTCCAAAGCTTTAATTTGCTGTTCTAATTCTATCTCAAGAGCTTTCTCCTTTTTTTTCTTGTATGCAAAGTAAGAAATTATTTTACCTCACATGGCTGCTTTTGCTGCCTCCCAAAGAACACATGAGGAGATGTCAGGCAGGTCATTTGTTTCAGAGAATATTGTCCACTCTTTTTTAAAGAATTTAATAAAGTCTGGATCCTTAAGCAATGATGTATTAAATTTCCACTGTCTAGATGGTGGTGTGACTGTTTTCTTAGTGATTGTCAGAGTGACTGGAGCGTGGTCGCTGATGGTGATAGGGTGAATCTGTGTGTCAGAGATGTCCATCATAATAGAGTTACTTGTTAAAAAGTAGTCTGGTGGACTGGTGAGAAGAGGGTGTATTCTTTGAGCGTGGGGTGACAAGAGCGCCAAGCATCGCAGAGACCACAATCACTCATGTATTGTTTTATTATATCACTTGATTGACAGTGGCGATAACTACCTACCAAGTTGAAGTCCCCTCCCACTATAAGTATGTGTCTGAGTGTGCCGAAAGTGCAGTGAAAAAGCTGTGGAAGAGGGAGGGGTCATCAACATTTGGACCATATATATTGGCAATGCATAACTCTGTATTATGTGTCGATATATTGATTATTATAAATCTTCCTTCTGGGTCTGTGATAGTGTTATTGCAAGTGAAATGTATTTTTTTTACTAATTAAAATAGCTACGCCTCTTTGCTTGGTATTATAGCTAGCTAAGTATGTGTGAGGAAACTGTGATGAACTAAGTTTATGATGTCCTACTTTGGATGTGTGAGTCTCCTGCAATAGAACAATGTCTGCCTGAAGGTTATTAAGGTGTTCAAAAATTTTGAGTCTTTTTTCATGTGATCCAATTCCACGCACATTCCAAGTGACAAACCATAACATGTTCATATCTAAACTAACTTATTGAGTATAAATTGTAATTTAAATAAAGTGGAGGTGTGCGTGTGTGTGTGTGTGTGTGTGTTAGATGTGTGCAGCTGCCTTTCTGAACAACCTGCATAAACAAGTTGTTGTATATATGTTTTCTTGTGTGTGCGTGTGTATGTCTGTGACAAGTGTATCCTTGTAAAATATGTGGTCGGACTGAGCATCATTGAAACACGATAGATTTAAGCATAAGTGGTGACACATTACAACAACTACAACAGGGAACAAAACAAACAGAACAGGTAACACAAATATACAGATTAACAGTCTGGAAGGAAAACAGTACATTATGAGACGTGCACTGTGATTTTAGTTAATGAAGGCCCAAAAGGAAGTTAGTGGAGGAATTGTTCTGTAACAATGTTCTGTATTACCTTACTCGGAGACTACCTTTAAGTGCGGGAGAAGACGTGCATTCAGTAGAGCCAAGGAGTGACTTCTGGATCACGGAACAGCTGTCCATTAACGTAGAGTTTGTCCACAGTGATGATAGCCCAGGATCCTCCGTCAATACATTTTTTTCTGATTGGGAACAGGCATCTGCGGCGCTCCAGGATTTCCTTGGGGAATTGATCGTTCACGCTGAAGTCTGTTCCTCTCAGCTCCCTGCCTCGGCTCTTCACCAGCTCCTTTTGCTTGAAGTATTCAAACTTCGCAACAATGGGTCTCGGGCGCCGGCCGTCCGGTCTCTTCCCTCCAAGGCGGTGGATCCGATGGAAGGTGATGTTCTTCACAGTGTCCGTTGGGAGTTTCAGTTGTTTCTGGCGAAACTCCTTGATGGACGCTTCGGGATCTTCCTCTGCCCGCTCTGGGATCCCGGAGAAAACCAAGTTGTCTCGCATACTGCGCACCTGAATATCGAGGATGGACTCCTTCATCCATTTGTTATCCTCAGAAAGCTTCGTCATACCCTCGGTGAGCGATTTGACTGAGCCCCACAGGGTCTCGTTTTCAGCCGCTAGCGAGGCCACCTGTTGCTGGCTAAATTCCAGAGACTCACGTAGCGCCTGAAACTCTCTGTGGAGGACTTCCACCAGAGCCAGGCGGGCATCAAAGCTACTTAGCTTTCTATCTATTGAGTCTAGGATGTCTCCGTAGTCTCTTTCGGGCGATGAAGCGGCACTTGGAGACTTCTCCGAGCGGCTTCTCTTTGAGGAAGAAGTTGGCGTGTTGGTTGCCTTCCTCATGACGAGTCTGTAATAGCACTCGTCGACGTAATCCTGCAGGCTTTCCACGGTCTCTTCGTCCAGGATTTATCAGACAGATTTATTGCAGAAAGGGGAAAACGTGTAACAGTAAGTTTAACTGAATTATTGGGCTTGTATAAGCTGGCGTTTGGGGTTGAGCTGAGCTGCTTGCCTGAGCGCCATGTTGAATCACGCACAAATCTCGCGACGTCTCACGCTAGCATCCCTCCCCGTCCTTCCAGCCTATTCTCATTCCAAACTCATAAAAAACTGCAGCTTTGACAGTGTTATTGGCATGAGATTGTGATGCCAAAAGCCACCTTTTGCTTTAACTTCAGCTTTATTATCTTGCAGAAAAATTAACTTGTAGCACTAACAAGATAAATATAAGGGGTTGTGATTGATTTATGAAAGGGGAAAGAAGAAAATAATAAGTTCAGTCACAAAAAGTGTTGTTTTTATTTGTCATTGTTGGGCTGTGTCTTTTGTCATTTGTAGTTATCTATTTATTTATGTTGTACAATCCCTAAACTTGCAGGTAATACAACAAAAAACATGAGCAATAGACAGAAGAGGAGTACTCGTGGGCCTGTATTCAGTGTCAGAGTCAGGACTGAAAAGTTACAGTGATGTAAGCACAAAACCACAGGGTGGCGCAACAGGAACTCATAAGGGTAAAACTTCAATTTAGGCTGTCAATATATAACATATCCCTCCCCCTTAAAAAACAAACATAAGGAAATATTTTGCCATTGCAGTGTCTTACTTAAAAGTCTTTGTAAAAAGAAACTGTTTTATCTCTTTTAAGACTCACAGTCCTTATTACCAATCAGCACTTTTCAATAGAACTAAGGGACATATCTTAAAAACTCCAACATCAGGTCTGTCTGCAGACTATGATGTCAGTCTATCAGGAGGTTGTCTTTTTTTCCTGGGGTAAACACAACCCGTTTGCATGTCAGTTATATTGTCTCTTGGTGGGGACTGCACGAGTCCCCAGCTTGGAGATGTGATGTCTTGTGTCTGCACCGGAGCAGGCGCAGGTGTACTATAAACAATGTCCATTCCTGAAGATGACTTTGGGTGTTCATTAAGTGGTGGAGACTCTTCCTGGCGGGTCTGCTGCTCTTGAACAAGGGATGTTTGCTGAGGTGTGTCATCTCGTGAATCACAAGCGTGGAGCAGCAGATCAATGTGTCTTCTCCAGATGCCATGATCCTTGGTCTTAACTGTGTAGGACGCAGGACCTGTCTTTGCGACTATTGTTGGAGGCATCCACTTCACACCTTTGGTGTAGTTCCTGGTGAGGGCACTGTCTCCAGCTGTGAAACTCCAAAACTTTGCTTTTGCTCGTCTCTGCACTTGAACTCTCTGTTGGTGGTGTACAACATCTTTTGTCTGTTGAGCTCTCAAGAGGTTGAGTCGAGTATGCAGTTGTCTCTTGAGCATAGCTAAGGCAGGAGACACCTTCGTGGTGGCATGAGGGGTGTGCCTGTATGACAAGAGAAAAGTACTAAGGCGCCTGTTTAGAGACTGTGCACTGTGAGAGGATTGTCTGAACAAATCTTTCAGCGAGCCCATTGGTTGCTGGGTGATAAGGTGCAGACCTTGACTGTTTTGAACTCTTCAGACACCAGTCTTGGGCCATTATCACTTACAAACTGTTGTGGCAGACCAAAGCAGCTGAAGATGGATCTTAGCCCTTCGATAGTTTTCTCCGGGAACATGCTCTTCATGACAGCGACCTCTGGCCATTTGCTATGAGCATCGACTACCACTAAGAACAATGTTCTCCAGTGGTCCTGCAAAGTCTATATGTATTCTCTATTATGGTTCTTTAGTCCAGTCCCATGGATGTAATGGAGCCAGCTGTGGGAGATTTCTCAGTTTCTGGTAGGCAGAGCATGACTTAGCTTTCTCCTCAATAGCTGCATCCACACATGGCTACCAGAAATAACTGCGTGCAATCTCTTTCATTCGCACTGCACCACAGTGTCCAGAGTGTAGCTCGGTAAGTTCTTTCTCTCTCCACAACAGGCATCCAGACTGGACTAAAAGCTCCTTTTGTCTCACCAGGTAAGGTTTCAAGCTCAGTGTCATCTCTCCTCTTCTCTCCTTAGTGACATTGTCCATAACTTCAGACATGACTGGGTCTGTGCAAGTGTGTTTTTTCACATGAGCTGAAGTTACTGGAGCGGCAGTCATTTCCATGAAGGAGAAGATCTCAGCTAGTTTTGGATCAGTGTGTGTGACAGGCGATGGGAGACATGAGAGCCCGTCAGCATTCCTGTGCTCATCCGACTTCCTATACTTGATGTCAATAACAAAGCGGACAATAACAAAGCCCATCACTGCAGCCTACTGGCTGCAAGAGACTGGATGCCATTGTGAGGACCAAAGATGGAGGTGAGAGGATGGTGGTCAGTCAGTAGCAGAGAGACTGATGGAATTTTTTCACTCCAAACACAATAGACAGTGCTTCACGCTCAGTCTGTGCATAATTGCTTTCTGCTTTGCTCGGCATCCAAAAGCGATCAGTCTCTCTTCTCCTGACGGCATTATGTGTGACACCAATGCACCCACACCATAAGGAAAGGCTTTACATGCCAGCTCTAAGCTGGGTCAAAGTGGTGCTTGGTCAGAGTGAGAGAGGGCTGGCTTCAACTCTTTATAAGCAGTCTCACATTTGTCTGTCCACTTTCATTTCTTGGTAGTATTTAGGAGTTCATGCAGTGGCTTGAGGCTATTGGCCAGGTTAGGCATGAACTTTGTGTAGTATGACAGCAGACAAAGGAATGATCTTAACTGGCTGACATTCTCTGGGGATGGAGTCTCCACAACGGCCTTCACTTTTGACAGTGCCTTGTGGAGTCCAGTGCTGTCATTGACGTGTCCCAGATACTCGACAGAGGGTTTGAAAAACTCACACTTGTCTTTCCGTACTTTCAGACCATACTCTTCCAGTTGTTGTAGTGTTGTGTCCAGGTTCTGCAAGCGCAACTCCTCATCTGGACCTGTGATGAGCAGACCATCTAGTTAGCATTGGTCCCCTGGAAGGCCACTTAAAATCTGGTCCATTGCTTTTTGGAACAGTGCTGGAGCAGAGTTAATACCAGAAGGGAGCCTCAGATACTTGAAAAGACCCTTGTGTGTCACTATGGTCAACTGTTCCTGTGAGTCAACGTGTATTTGGAGGAATGCCTGACATAAGTCTATTTTACTAAACTTCTGTCCTCCAGCCAAGCCTGAGAAAAGGACATTGATGAGGGGCAATGGATACTGTTCAGGTGTCAAGACTGGGTTCACAGTGACTTTAAAGTCATCACAGATCTGGGCAGTTCCATCCTTTTTCATGACTGGGACTATGGATGTGTCTTGGTCACTTGTGCTCACAGGTTCCAGTTCCCCATTTTTCACTAGCCTGTCTAACTCTGCCTCAACTTTGGGTTTGATGGCATATGGGACAGGTCTCACTTTAAGACACTTTGGGATACTTCCAGGTTTTACTGTCAGCCTAACAGTAAAGTCTTTCATGCTGCCAAGTTCCCCGTCAAAACTTTGGAATGTTTCTTTAATTTTCTGTAGGGGGCTTTTGTTCCCATCTTCAATGAGGAACACCTCTTTCTAGTTCAGCCTGAGCTTATTCAGCCACCTGCGGCCTAACAGAGCTGGGCGGTTCCTGTTTTTGCAGGCATGTTCAATATGGTATTTCTTGCCACAGTTCCTGCAGTCTAAGTCCTTGAACCAGCACTCTGATGCCTGGTGCCCTGCTTTCTGTCAAGAGTTTAGCTCAGTTAGCCACAGCTTCATGCTGTACACATGCGAAAAAACCCATTAAAATCTGACTTTTAACTGAAAATAACAAACACAACGTGAAGTCTTGTCAACTTGTTGCCAGTTTTGTTGTATATCCCTAACCTTGCAGGTAATACAGCTAATAATAATGAGCAATAGACAGGAAGAGGTTTTCACGTGGGCCTGTAATCAGTGTCAGAGTCAGGACTGAAAAGTTACAGTGACGTAAGCACAACGACACAGGGTGGCGCAACAGGAACTCAAAAGGGACAAACTTCAGCTTAGGCTGTCAATATATAACAATTTATTTTATTAAACTTGTGGAATATTTAATAATTTGACCTCTTCAGATCTCATTGAAATGAAACATGAAACCTTGTGGGAGTGCAGATAGAAAATATTTATTTAGAACTTTTAACAACTAATAGACATCTGAAATGTCTGCTTTATTTTCTTTTGTTGTTGATTGTTTATTTGTTTATTTGTTTTTGTAAGGGGTCACAAGCAATGTTTCCAATAATGTATTTGTATATTATCATGTTTTCTTTAATGTAAGACCTTAATTGAAAAATCCCAATTAACTGTAGCTATCAGATAAATGAAATGAAGTAAAATGTACAATATTTCTCTAAAATGTTGTGGAATAGAAGTACAGAGTGGAAAGTCCTTGTGCTCAAATTGTACAGAGGCATGGTACTGCCTAAAAATAGTTAACATCATTCGGGAAATACTTGATAGTTGCCAAGGAAAAATCATCTCATAGAGCCCACATCTTATCTTGTATCTAAGTGTTCTCCAACTGTTTTCTGAAACTACAAATGTTGAAGATGACTAATTTAGAAGTGAAAGACATCAACAAAACACAATAGCTATGATTTTAAAGGTCTATTTTTTGAAGTCTTGACAGGTCTTTTAATTTCATTTCATTTATCTTATTTATAAGGACAACACACATTAATCAACATTTCTTTAAAGGTACCAGTCTTAGCCAGCTGGCTAGTCAAGCAATTTGATCAGTTTTCAATGCTCTTTTATCAGAGTTGAATGAAAAAACAACTGTTGCTTAGATCCAGTGAAAGTATAATGGACATGAAGTTAAAAGTATTTAAATAACCCAAAAGCAACAGGCTTGTCAGAAAACATTTGGAGCTCCACCACTGGGCCCTGATTCTGTCATACACATCCAAAGGATACAGGCCTATTGATTTACTGAAAATGTTGGTACAGTATAACAAACACAAAAAATCTGTATTCATCATTGTTTAATTGAAAACAATCATCGAACAAACGTGGTAGGTCATAATTTTATCAATTGTCAAATTTAAAGAAATCTCTCGTATGAAAAGCCTGTCTATATTTCATAAGTTAAAACACATTTAAACATGTTTCATGGCATTACACAAAAGTCATTTTATTCACAGACAAATTAAGTCAGTTATTATGATACCACAGGAGAGCCATCACTCACTGACTGGACCACATTGGCCATTCACTTTTAGCCTTCCAGAGGAAGGGTAAAGGAATTTCAATGTCCATCTTTTTATTGCTCACTCTAATGTATGGTGCTGTGCTAAGGGATGTCCTACTCAGTAGATCTATAGTTTCATTAAGTCCTCTGTAGAGAGGTGACTGCAAAATACTGATAAACTCCTTGGCATTGGTATTAACCCGCTCCATACTTAAAGCAGTATAAGCCTCTTGAATCTTCAGTTTGGCGTGGTCTTTATACTCAGCCACAAATCTCTTCGCCTCCTTAGTACGTTGGTTTGAAGACTGCAGAATCTTTGCATGAATGGCATCAACTTGAGAAGCAATTTCCACATTTTCATCTTTTAGGTAGGTGATGAAATTCTCTGCTTTTTCAGCAGTTACCTGGAGGAGATCATAAACTGTATTCTGAAGCAAATAAAACCCCCTGCTAACTGAATGTCTAAGCTGATAATACGCAGATCTTGTAGAGGACATTAGTTTATCCATGATCACATTTCCATTGACAACAACATCAGTTTCAGGTAAGGTGAACTTGATGTCCCTGATGTACCTAGTAATCTTCTCCATGAGGCTGGAAAACCTTTGTATTGTCCTGTCAGTGACTCTTGATACAGACCAACGAGCTTGCTGGGACATCTCCAGGCTTGAGAGCCATTCTTCAGATCCAGGCAATGTAAAGTTTGTGTCACTCAAAGACTGTCTGACTGCATCGAAGAAGACATAAATCTTGTCTTCACTGTGATTCAAGACTTGTCTAGCCTCATGAGTCAATGTGTCTATAACATCCTGGACATTCAAGGACATCAAGCCATCAGAAGCTTTTCTGTACATGTCCTGTCCTTCATCACTGAGGTGTTTGATTGAATTCTGCAGTGTGTCAGGAAACATAGGCACCTCATGATAGGCTCTTTCTATGCCATTGGAAACTGTGTTTTTCAGCTTCATGCCGCCACGGTTGAGATCAAAGCCAAAGTGGTCAGTGTGGTACTTGTTAATGAACTTGAACACAGCATCAGTCATAGCAGGAATCCTGTCCTTGGTACCCTCAACCACATCATGACAGAAGTCCCAATTCCATGACATCTGTAAGATCAACTTTTGAGGCTTTCTCAGTGTGACTCTGGCAGTGATAACATCAGTATCCTTTTCAGGAGAGGACTGAAGTTGAGGGAAGAAATTGAGGAGGATAATTGTTAAAACATTGTCATATTGGACAACATACAGCTACAATCCATCTGTAGATCTAAAAATGCTTTGCACTGACAACAATGTGGAAATGAAACAGCTACAAGAATGTCTTACCAGGTATCGACTGAACAGTTTTCCATATAACTGTGACTGAGACCTCTGCTGAAACTGCAATCCAAGGAACCCAGATGATGGACAAGACATAGATGCAGTTATTCCATCTTTGCGGAAAGCAAAGCGAAAGCTCACATCAACAAATGTCCGGCTGGTGATGTCAACATTAAGACTATGATGAGACTCCCTTTAAAAAAGAGAAAGGTGATAGTGGAGATATGTTCTAGAGAGAGAACTTGTGAGAACTGTTTAAATATGCAGAAAATAAATATTAAAAAAAAAAAAAATTACTTACATTGAATTAGCCAGGGAGGTCTGGTGCTTCATCCTGAAAAAAAACAACAAAAAACAAAAAAAAACCCAGCTGTATTTATGTAACATTAGGCCAATTCATCTTGCTCAACCAAGAATAGCATCTATAAACAACAGCAATGAGACATCTTGAGTAAGGGTCTTGTTTGTTTTCCCTCAGAGTAGCTCTGAAAACTAACTCTGAGTTTTGGTTGATTAAATGCAGACACAATTTCATACACATATGCATATTTTTTGTCCAGATCCTAAATCTAATCGTAATACAATTTAGTTGTGGGGACTACATGCAAACCAGGGCTGACTCTCTTCAAGTCCAGACGGTGTTAGTGGTAATGTACCAGAAGCTGTTCAGTAACTGACCAAAACCCCAGAAGAATAACATGCACTTATCAGTTTAATTACAACAGTTTAGGAAGCTTAGGTAGTTTAGGTAACAACTTTGCATGAAGTGATGAGGTAAATGACCATTAAGGAACAACTAGCATGGTCAATTTCAAAGGGTTCCCTTGAATTTTCACCTCAAGACTCTCTCAAGTCTCCCCGAAACTTAAGAGAGCTTGTTTTGATCATGTTTTGTTCCTCACAATCAATGTGGTCCTTTAAAACAAAGCTTTATAATTGTCATTTTAAGGGAAGTGACAACCAGCCTATTTAAAGAACAATAAATTGCTTAGCATGTATAGATACATAACACACAGATAATTAGAGATAATCAGATAATTGTAATATTAACTGTGAAGTAAGAAAGTCAGTTATATCATTATGTGATTACCTCACTCTCATATTGACATATTTTTCTATGTCTAGCCTATAAACTTCAAACAGCACAGTCAAGTTGCTGAAATTCTGTTATGCAGTTTGGTTTTGGTGTTCCACCCAAAGATTTTCAGCCGTCCCATCTGGCCACCCCTATGAAGATTTCTTGGATTCACTGAACATATCTATTTGGAAATTGAGATGTATAAAAGCTTATTTCCACCAGTTAAAGACAACAAAAAGATGAAAAGTAGGTCACAACAAAAGGAAAAAAATGCTTATATTTATGGTTAGTCAAAATGTTGATTTACAGGGTGAAAAAAACAATAACATAAGTCAAAAATTATGAAACAAAAAGTCAATATTTACCTTGCCATGAGCATTGTTTTACATGACTAACTTCATCTTTTCCCCTTTTTTCTTTCACAGGCAAATAAGCAAATAATTTTCCATTTAATTAAAAAATGAAGCACAAAATATACTGTGTATTCTTACCTTAGGTTCTGTGCCAAAACATGTTGGCAATTGACCTTTACATCGCTGTGAATCAAGTTGCACTTCCCATTTACATTGATTACTCCATTATCAAAGCCAAGGGTTGCACTGGCTGAAGGAACATAAGCAAAATAAAATATGACATGCAATGTGTTAGATCTGGTGATTCACATAAAATGGTCTTGAGTGTGTTCCTGTCTTACCAGAGAACTCATATTCCAAGAAGATCATGGTTGAGGTACAGATGGAATATAGAGAAGTCACAAAGCCAGAGTCCTTTTTCTCCAGGTTGGCAGTTGTTGACACATTATAAATAGGAGAGGAAATCTTCAGAGTGGCACTTAGGGCTCCAAAAGATGGAATAAACACACTTGAGGGCAGATGTAGAGAAATTTTGGGGATTTCAAGTTTTTGCTCAGGGATGACAATGGTTGGTAGTTTGAAGTTTGAAATATGATTTGTGATGTCATGTAGGCTGATGGTGTGCTCTCCAACGGTAAAGGATTTTGGTAGTGTGAAAGATGAGACTGCGATTCCATATTGTGGCATCTTAAATGAAAGGAATGTCATTTTCCACTGTAGATACTTTGTTTCAATGTTATAACTTGGCACAGACAGAATTGGCAAACCAGGCACCATGATTTCAAAGGCTGTAGAGGTGATCACATTAGGGATGGTAAGGTTCTTGGGATCAAATGTAAAGGGTCCTACATGCAAGTTGGTAAATGGCACATCAAAGGATGGAACTGAGATTGCAGGGGGAAGAGTGATATTATCAGGGACATCAGGGTTTTCAAATTGCATGTCTATGCTCCTTATGGAGTGTGGGATTTGTTTTGCCCAAGGAGGCATGGCAATGTTAATCTCAGGTATCCTAAAAGTGATGCTGTTTTCAAACCATTCAAATGGTATTGTATACTCCTGGCCATCCACTGACTTTGTGTATACAATGCTGCTAGAGATGTTAAGAAACTGTAAGTTGTCCATATTTGTGACTTGACCATACTTGAGAACATCCCAGAGGTTCTTCTGATATACAGGAAGCTTAACTGACTTCAAGAAAGCTAGGTGGCCTTCCATTGATCCACTCAAGTCCATGCGTACTTCGGATTCATCATTTGACATGAGTAAATCACAAGCATGCATGAGAGATGTCAGCTTTTCCTTACTACTCCAGGTGAAAGACTGCCTCTCTAAGCTGATGTCAAGATTGATGCTCTGAGAGAGTCCAGCATGAGCCAAACTACTTGGCTGACTTGCATCAATGTTTAATGTAGTCTTGAAGGTTGCCATGGGAACAAAATCTAGTTCTCCTTTAACAATGTGCTTTCCATATGTGTTGAAATATGCAAAATCAATATTGTTATTGCTGGTGTAATCAACTGTTGCAAACATTCGCTGCAAGGAGACCTCAAGAACCAAGTTCTTATTCACATCAAACTGGAAGATGTTATTGCTTGAGCTTCGCTTTTGTTTGTCCTGTTTTTCAGTGTTCAAGTTTAAGTTTGTCCTGATAGCTGAATGCAATATATTTGCATCAAGGTAGAAACTGGCCTCATTCTCTAAATCTCCAGCAAAGTTACAACAATCCATTACAATCATGTCTGACTTCCCTTGGGTGGAGGTCGTCAGTGACATATAGGAAGAAAGTGCTTCCAGTGCCCAGTTCATATCAAGGTTCCCTTTACCTATAGACTCAATCATAGGAATGTTAAACATGTAGTTAATTTTTTTCTTGAAAGTAGCATTTAGCCTGGTCTTTGTGTTTCCTGTGAGTTCCTGATTCAATTCTAGATTGAGGAAAAGTAGATTGATTTTTGCATTGTTGGCTATGGAGACATCAATGCTCTCTTTGGTGAGACTAACAGCACATTCATGGTTTGCTTCCACATTGTTATGCTCCAGTGATACAGTGGTAACTAGTTTAATTTCTCTCTTCTTTGTCAAACTGGTTATACCGTCTATTTTTCCATTAAGAATTTTAAAGACAGATGTTGAGGAAGCACTGAACTGAGCAACAATGTCAGACTGGCTGTAAAGGCCAGCATTAGCATTTAAGGCAATCACAGTAGATTTGAAGGAGAAGTCACAAGTAATGTTTCCCATGGCTGGGATCAAAATGTTGTTTTGAATGGCTGGTAGTGTAAAAGTTGGCAGTTTTATTTCATTTAATGTTTCTGGAACATAGATGACAGCTAACTCCAAAGATGGTACCACAAGGGTATAGGATGGCACATAGAAACCCAGCGCTGGAACTTTGAAGCTTGGTGTACTGACCTCCTTAGGAACAAAGTAGCTAAAGGCTGGCATCTCAGCCCTGAAAGCAGAGACCTCAATATTGAATACTGGTATTTTGTATCCAGGGACAGTGAATATTCTTGGAGGCTGGCTAGAAGTGTCTATTTTGTGTTTGATATACTGTGACTTTGCTTGGTTGTATGAATCTTTTAGAAGTAATACTACTTTTTCTCTATAATGATCAAATTGAGCATGGATGATGTTGGCATTAAAAATGATTGCACTGTAAATTGGTTCAAGGTGTAAATTAAAGCTGTGTGTATCAGGGTTCTTGTAGTAATGAAGCTTCAGATTTATATCAAATGACTGTTGAGGAATGGTAAGCAAGGTTTCGAATCCAGCACTTTTCCACAGTGAGAGGTCTCTGACCTCAGGGGTTTTAATTCTAAGATAAGGTACAGTTATTTCTGGTATAGATAGAGGAACTGTCAAAAAGTCCAGATTAGCCTCTCCATTAGCTAATGAGTAAAATAAGATGTCCTTTTCATTGTTTTCTCCTGTGAAGCTGTGATTGTACTTATACTGGTTGAATCTTGCCAAAGTACACCAATAAGCTCGCTGCTTGACAGAGTTTAGTGTAACACCATAGTCATACTGGAGATCCACCTTACCGGTAAGTTTCAGGGGGAAGAACATCTTTGAGTTTATTTTATTCGTAACATCAAGTGCAATCTCAAATGGATGGGTCACAAATTCCAGCGAGTTGGCCATTAATCCAGTCAGACTTTCAGTGAATTCAGCAGCATGAGAAGCTTTCACTGCAACTTTCAAGTCCCCAATATGAGCCTGTCCATTTAATACCATAACACTCTTTTTGACAGATGGAGCTTCAGTTTCACACCTTGCTTCAACACTGATATGGCTTAAGATCACTGATTCAGCAATCAATGTTTGCCTAGATTTCATGGCCTTACAGTCTGTTTCTCCTACAAAAGTTAACTCGGCAGTGCTAAAATTGATGTTAAATTTTGCATTGCTTTTGTGTGTACCTTCATCAGTGTAGTCTTGAACAGACCACTTTCCATTACCAGTGGTTTCACTAGTCACAGTAATTTTGCCTGATTCCATGGTGGCTGCTATATTCTGTTTTATTGATGCCTGACTTGAAGTTTCAATAGATGGAATGTCCAAGCTGTGGTCATAGGTCATGTCTATGGTTGCAGAGATTCCACTCCTCAGTGTGAGCACCATATTGTTTACCAAGTCTGCTGTGTACATTTGGGTTGTGGCCTTGGTCATGGTCTTTGCAGAAACTTCAGCAGAGGCACCAGTGAGTGTCAAGGACCCTTCATGATCAAAAGAGAAGGCCATATGTTTCGCTTTCATTGTTTCTGTGAATAGTAACTTCTTCATTCCGGGAGCTTCCAACTGAGCAGTGGCTTCAAAAGTGTGTTCGAGGGGCTTGATAGATGATTTGGCAAGAGAAGTAATGGTGGCTGTAAACTGTGGGTTTTTTGGTGTGGATGTTGAGTTCTCAATCTTTCCTATAGCCACAAGAGTGTAATCTGGGGAGTTGACTCTAAATTCTCCATGCAGTTTACTGAAAACTGGGATACAAATGTTACTGGGAACATCAGGTAATTTGATCTCTGGAATTGGAAGCACTGTGATTTTGAAATCATTCAGATTTAATTTGGGCATGTTGAAGGTAGGAAATTTGATTTCTGAAAGAGTTATTTCTTTTAAAGTAAGATCTGGTATTTGAGGTAGGTAGAGGACTTTTAAGTCACCAAAGATTGCCTCAGGGTCAGACGTTTGGATCTCAAATTCTCTGATTTTGTCTATGATTGCAATTATATTTGCTTTGATCTGATCAAAGTCTATGGTGAAGGCAGGAATTGTATAGGAGTTAAGGATGGTGAACTCAGGGACTGTAATTTGAGCTGGGATGCTGATCTTCTGCAGTTTGTTCAGGTTGATTGAAAATGCTGGAATGACAAGGTCAGTGAGAGGTATAGTAAAAGTGGGAACTTCAATCTCAGCTCTTTTCAGTGCACCCAAAACTCCATCTACAATTTGCTTCATCTGGGTGATGATCTCATGGTCAGCCACATCTCTGATCTTCTCTATCAGTCGGTTTATCTGCACAGAAATGTAAGCAACCACATTGCTATAGGATTCACTTGCTCTTTGAAAGTAAATGTGCATTTCATTTCTGATATCCATGTCAAGGGTTCTTTGATGCATGTCCTCAAGGATGTCCTGCACTTTCATCTTAATGTCATTGTAAAATGTATTATCAATCACATTTTTCAGTTTCTTTAGCATGTCAGACATTTTTGTGCTTTTGAGTTCATCCAGATATGTAAAGATGGAACTTTGAATCTCTTTAATAAATTCCCTAACTGCCTCAATTTTTTGGACAACCTCATATATTTTAATCTGCTCATTGATATAGTTTGTTAGTCCAGCAATCTTTTTGTTGGTCTCATCAACAAATGCACTGTAGTCAAATTCCCTCATTGACTTTAAAATTGAAGAAATGTGTTTATTGAGGTCATCAATGCTTTTCATTAACTCAAATGCTCTGAACTGGCTTATCAGGCTGTGCAGAAGTTGCATGATTTTATCATAAACAAATTCGAGGTTGATAGATTTCAAAGTATTTACGATTGACTGCACAGTCTCTTCAATCTTGAACTCCTTAATGAGAATCAGTGCCTGAACCATTAATTCTTTAAATTTATTATCAAGGCCATATTTTAAAAGTAGATCCCTAATGTAAGAATACACTGCATTGATTTTTTGGGGGATTTCATATTCATCAATCCAGTTGACAATCACATCATTCATAGATTCCATAACTTTTGCTATCTCTGAGGAGGGAATTTTATATGATAGCTGCTCAATATACATGGCCAAATCACCTGAGAGAAGGTAATCCTTTATATCTTGGAAAAACATGTTGACATCAAAGTTCTGAATGGCGTGTTTCATTTTGGACAGTTTGTCTTTGATTTTCTCCAAGATTCTATATTTAGAATTCAAATCTCGCAGCCACGCAGCATTGCTTTCTGTGAGCTTCTGTAAATCAATTTGTCTGATGATGTCCTCGATGGCATCAAGTGCTTTGACAAGTGATTGCTTGATCTGATACTTTTCATTAAATGCCCAAAGCGTATTTCCAATTTGTGAGAGTACATTTGTTATATTATCTGTAAAGTGTCTAGACTTGACATAGTCTTTGAGTGTAAGGATGAGGTCTCTCATTTTGATGGCAGTGGTTATTACCATATTCTCCATGTTTTTTTGCAAGTTTTCCATCGCAACCTCCAAGTCATCTATTTTTACAGAAAACTCATTGATCAAATAATCAAGTTTTGCATTTACTTGATTCACTTTATTCTCCAAGTCCATTTCTCGCATGAAATCACTCACTTGCATTGGTAGCTGATCTAATTTTGTTCTAAAGTCAGTGATTAGCTGATTAAAATCTAAACTGTTGATGAACTGTTGAAGCGATTCTAGGGTTTGCACAAGTGTGTTCTTGAGCTGCTCAAAAGCCAGAGGAAAGCTCTCAATGAATGGGAAATAAATGATATAACAGTCACTGTTTTTGTCATACTTGAAAAAACTAGAAACACTAACTTCTTCTATTTCTGATCTCTTTGATCTCTTATCTTTGCGCATTTTGCTGAAAATGTCTGTCAACATTAATCCTGACAACTCAAATCCAATCTTCTCAGGATTATTATAAGAACTGATTTCTTGGTCATATGCATGGTTGTTCAGTTTTGATTTTACTTTCCAGGTCAGAGATTGATTGTTTGGTGTCAGGAGGGCATCAAATTTGTTGTCTAAATTAGTACAAGATTCCCCACTTGGAAGCATATGTATGGTTGCTACCCTGCTGTCATGTGAGTATGCAAGAGCTAGGGGCTCAGCTTTCGCCAACAACTTGCTGTACAGCTGTCCGGTGTGCCTCCCATATAGATGAATTTCTCCTTCACTGTTGATAAGAGCATTAACAGTGAGGCTGAAAGGCAGTGCCATGGTTCGAATGGTGCTTTCAAAATGTAGAGGTTCAGAATTTATTTGTGCCTCACAGTTTGACTTGGAAGAAAGTCCAGCAAACTCAAGATCACAGTTGTGAGTGAGCTGGGTGTCCATTACATTGCCAGATGTGCTGCATTTCACTGTACCAGCCATATTGTCATAGTTGAGTTCATAGGTATGTTTAATGTTGTCTTTTTCTCCATAAGCTCCCTTCATAATTCCACTCAGATCCACTTTAATTGGCTCAAGCTTCATGTGGGCTTCGTTGTTCAAAGTGACATCATAAAACTTGAGATTATTTGTCATATCAAAGGACATTGTAAATGGCTTCATATCAACCTTGGTGTCTTGCTTGTAGTAAATATCCTCACAGATTAAGTTATTAGTCTTGGAGTGGAGGGCTAAGGTCCACAGAGTGATGGTCACTGTGTGGCTATTTTTTGTATTCATCTGCTTAAATGTTCCCATGGTGTTGCTCGTAAAGGTCAAAGCCCTTGGGTTCAGAACAATATCCATGTTGTTTCTTGTGGATGCATTGTATGCATATCCCTTGAGGACACCATTCAAAGAAGCTTCTGCAGCTGTAATTTTTCCCTCAATGTTCAGCTCTCCTCTGCTATCCTCGGCCATTGCTTTGGTCCTGGAGGACAGGTAGGTCCCATTGTTGTCTATGGCAGCATTGAAGATACTATCTACTGTGACAGGGCTGCACTGAATACCGAAAGTTCCACTTGTGGTTAGGCCATTTCTGCCAACCATAACAGAAGCTTTGTGCAATCCTTGACCCATGTCAAAGGCGAAGGAACCTTCAGAGTTCACTTGAAGCCCATTTGAATCCAGGGATCCTGTTATAAGTGAGTATGCCCTATTTGTTTCATCATCTGCTTGTGACTCAATTCTGAGGATGGTCATGTGGCTGGACACACCAAGCTCAGCTTTGTTATTGAAGGATTTCCCCATCGCTGAGGCAACAGCATTAGATTTTAGAATCAGTTGTGCATCGTTATACTTGAGCTCTGCTACATGCTTGAGGACATCCTCCAGGGCATTAGTTTTGGACACAATATTCAACTCAGAGTTTGCATAGGCTCCATGGATCACGTTGTAAACTTTGATGAATGGTGAGTTGAACTGCAAGGTAGACTCTCCTCTTCCCTCCCTATCTACTGGACGCAGGTTGTAGCTGTGGGTGTAGGAGGTATTGGTGTAGAACAAACCTATTTCAAGTGATCCGTCCACAGTGCCGTCTCCGGAAACTTCACCTGAATCTAGAGTTGAGGTTGACTGAGCAGAATAGTAGAGAGAGGCTTGCAGGCCTACTGGACTAGAGACTTCAATCTTATAGTTGGCTCTTGCATTCATTTTGTTGTTTACCCTTAATGTTTCTAAGACACTCAAGCTTGTGTCAATGAGGCTATGGCTGAAGGAAGTATTCAGAAGATACTTGATATTGTCATCAGCTCTTCCTGACATCATCCCTGTTCCTTAATACAGACAGACAGAAAATATATTATTACCAGTTACACCACAGGCAGTGATGAAGAATACGAAAACAAAACGTAAGTTGCTGCATCTTACAATAATAGATCTCATCTATCCAGATCAAAACTCAGTTTCACAAATACATTTTTTTTTACCCATCAGTAACTTAAGTTTGTAAAATCTTATCCGTCATGCCTCATTCTCTTATCGAATGAAACAATGCCCCACCATTACTGATTAACTGTTAAGAATTTTTGTTTTAAAAGGATGTTTACCTTCAAGCTTGTATGACAGTAGGTTGAAAGGTGATTGGGACTTGGCATTAAACTGTGCAATGTAGCTTGGGACATCAACAGTGTTGTTCCCCCCAGAGATGCAGCCTTCCCATCTGTAGAAGTTGCTGTTGATCTTGGTGGATGCTTCAGCCAGACCAAGAAGAGGGACAGTGAAATCCAAAGTAGGCCATATAGTGAATGACGGTAGTGGATAGTTTTTGGCAGGGATATATAGACCTATCTCTGGTAAATCTATGAGGGGAATAGACAGAGTAGTTGGAATGTTCAACTCTTCTGAATTTTTGCCTCCATGTGGAAGAGGAAGTGAAATGACCATCCTATCCTTGTTGAACTGGTATTGGAACAAGCTGTCACTGTTGAGGTAAAAGAAAATGCATAATCAATATTGTTCCAATTTTTAGCTTTGCATCTGAACATGTATTAACACACTGAACATGAACAGGGAATTGGAGGACAGAACACCTAGTTTAACTGAACTGTTGAGTTCCGTTTTATGCAAGGTAATAACGAAAGCAAGTGATATTTTTAAACTGAAATAAAAACTTACAACTGCAGAAACAGTTTCTCAGGCAGAGCTGGCAGTGTAAGGTCTGAGATACTCCTCTTACTTCGCAGGTTTGAAAGATAGGGAATGCGTATTATCAGTTTGTCCAGCCATATATTACCTGCCTTTGGGATGACATGATGATAACATTTCACTCAAAACGATAATAGCAAAGCTGAAAAGTACTCAAAAAACTCAAGCTTCTTTAAGAAGGTAATAAATACAGTGTCAAATGTCGAAGTGCTACCTCAATGCCTTTGGTGACTATGTGACGCAGTTTCATGTCAGTCCTTGCCACTTTCTGGTCCAAGACATGATCGATGAGATGTTGCATCTGCCTGTGATGATCCTCTGCATTTGGGATTAGTTTTTTAATTTCTGAATTTAGGCCTGATTTCAGTTCCACCACAAACTTGTCATCATCTGTGAAGAGAAAATCCACATGCACCCGCAAATATACAAAGTAATGAATATTCTACACCCTCCATCTCTGTTGAAGCTGTGAGTGATGGCTGACAGTTACTGTATCTGAGGGAAGCTTTCTGTTGGTAGGATGTCTCAGGTAGGCTGATGAGTGTTTCCAAGTCCATGAGCACATCCTCATCCCTCTTCAGAGATGCAGTGACAGAGGCATCAGTTTTCAGAGATGGAACGACCAGCTGGAGTTGCAGCATGGCATCCTTCATCATGTCATGTCTACATTTAAAACAAACAAAAAGGTTCTATTTAAAATAGACAAAAATTACATTTAGTAGCACAACTCAGTTTTTTAATTATTTGCATGCCATGGGATGTTTTTATCACTCATTTCCTACTAAAACAAAATTGTCTACAGAAAGCATGCAGCAGAGCCAAAACTTCAGCATTATCTATCATTAGAAAGAATTGAAAGTTTGTTAAAAGAATTACATGTACCTTGTGCGTCCAACAAAAGTCAGCTGTGGGATGTTTCTGTTGGTGACATCAATGGTAATACCTTTTATCTTCTTGTCACTGTCACTTACAGCCAACTTGATACCTGCCTCCACATCATAGTTAGGAATTACAACCTCAGTAGTGAGCGTGTTCTTGTTGCGGTTGTATTTCAGAGATGCAGTGGCCTCAGCTGAATCATACCCTAATAACAGCAGAAAATAAACTCATCAGTTGGTGTTTGTATCTAGGGCAACCAGCTCGTAGCCTCAAGATCTATTAAGACGTGTGCCTGTACCAATATCATAAGCACTTATCAAACCATCATTACATTTATCCAAGCCATACAATTCCAGTGCATACGAAAACCCAGGATTATGTTCAATACCAAAAACCAGTGTCTTTAAAACTTGGCATATATGATATAAAATATAGCAGCTATGGTATGAATAAGGTAAGGAAAGACTGTGGAATTGGTAAATAAAGTGTGATGAAGAAATTATTATGGTCAGGCAACAAAAAACAGGGTTGACATCATGAAAACTTTGCGGTCCCTTTTATGAAATATGAACATTATGCACAGCTCTGTCATAAGACACAAACTCTTGCATGAAAGTAGGACAGGCTGCATGCCCATCCATCCACACTATAGACTGTATATAAATATGGTCGACACGCTCCCACTCACCCCCGCCATATTGAATGAGGTTAAAATATCCGAGATACAGGCATTGCCATCTTGCGAGGGTGATGTCATTGAGAGCCTGCATCTGCGCAGTAGCGCTATCCACAGTGAGAAAGTTCTCGCAAAAACACCCGTCCGACCAATTGCGAGCAGTTTCATTGAATGCGAGTGCATGGATTGGCTGTCACAGCTGTCAATCATGGTGGACCCCCCCCCCCCCATCATAAAAACAACCACTTGAACAAACATCGGGGTGATGACAATTACCTTCAGTGTCAGAAAACAACTTTGGGAAAACATTTATTTGGCGTGTACTTTAAATGTTTAGTTTGGCCTATGTCCATTTACTACAGTCAGAGTCTAAGATCCACACTAATACGTTTCCCTTTATTACATAAAAGACACACTACTTCCTGTATTGGTGGCACTCTACGCCAATGGATGGACCTGCAATTGCATAGAGCTTTTCTAGTCATTTGATCATGCTTTGACACTACAGTCCCCCATTCACACAGACATTCATGCACTGCTGGCTGAGGCTACCATACAAGGGGGCAGCTGCTACTCAGTTTTTGGAGCAATTTGGGGTTGAGCATCTTGCCCAAGGATATTTCAACATGTTGACTGGAGGATCAAACCTCAAACCATCCGTTTGCTCTACTTACTGAATTACAGCCATCCAGTGTCAGTTGTGAGGTGTGCAATTGTCGTTTATGAATGCAATAGATTGGGATATTGGGCTGGCCCCTTACATGCGCACAAACACACCATCAGACAAACACATATGTTATTACATTACCTTCTGCCTTCAGGGATAGCTTCAGACAGTCTACTCTACGACGACCTTTTTTACCCTCTCTAAGTGTTTCATCAGTGATGGTGGCAGTATACTCTGAAACTTCCCCTGTTGGCTGGATTTCAACTGCAAAGCTGAGAAAACAAGGCAGGTTTTATTATTTAGGCTCACATTTTAAGTCTGTTATCTATTTGGTTAGTTATAACCATAGAGCACTGCATTAGGGTAATTAAATTGATAACCAATTACAGTAACTAATTAGCTACCCAAATAGAAATCAATTTCAACTTCGATTTGCAAATATGACTTCCTCTTACATGCTTTCTCCAGTCAGGGGGTAATATGGGGCCTGGTCCAAGGAAGTGGCATCAAAGTAACGCACAATAGTGCAGAATTTTAGACCACTGAAAAGGGTATGGCAGTTAGCTGAATCAGACCGGTCCTCCACCAGGGATGGCACTATTGTTGTTTGACCAGAGGACACTGAAAGCAACTTGTTGCTGTATTTCAAAAAGAAAGAGAACTAGTTAGCAAGAAAAGCACGACACTAGCAACTATTGAAAGGGTTTTAATACAGCCTCTAACCTAATGCTGAACAACTGAGTCTTTGACTGAGGAGCAAGGATAGCCAGTCTCATCTGGTTTCTGCTCATGGTGACCTTAGCATTGAGGGAACTCTCATGGTACAGATTAGTGTGCATCTCAAACCCAGCCTCCACATAGTCTGGAATATGGACACCCATTTCAGTGATGACTTCTAGCCCAACTGAGGGCATAATGGACAAGTCAGTCTGCAAGGAGAAGGATACAAGACAAGCTGTAAACAGCATTTTACAGGGGGACAATAAAATTATCACTTTATTTTACATACAATTCGGATGAAGACGAGCTATGAAGATAAATATGTTGTAAAAGGTGACAGCTTGAAACCTTGATGTGAGAATTGCAGAATGCAATATGACAACCCTTGAGCAAAATTTTTGTTTGCATTGTTATTGATTGTTTATTTTCATTTGTTTGGATTTGGTTTCTCATTATTTCATTGTTTTGTCTGCACCAGACATGATGTGTAGTCCTGTATGGTGTGTTTTTATAATTCCCTTCTCTCTGTTGGACAGATGCTGTGGGCCTAGGCAGCAGTTCAGTTCCCTAGTGGTGGTGTTTTCTTCACAATCCCGTTTCTCGTTGGTGTGCAATGTCACGGATGGTTAGTTTATGGACCTTCCCCTTTATGGAAGGTCCATTGGAGCTCCTGCTGCCATGGTAAGCCCTAGCCTTGTCCTCATTCCCTTGCTTCAGTGCTGATTTTATGTCACCACACTAGTACACTTGAATCCTGGTGTATGACATTTTAGCTTTCTGTTTGAGTGTTTTGAACCATTATTTTGTTAAATAAATTCTTTTCTTTTTAAACTGAAAACCTGTCTGTCTTTTGCCCAGTGGTTAAAACGAATCTGTGTGAGCTTGTTAATTTAAAAATTAGCTTTAGACCTCAGGTGGCGTTGTCGCAACCATTTTTATCCACCACTCATGCCACACAGGGAAATAAGAAAATAAAATGTGTAACAAAAAAGTTATAAGTCTGTCCTGATTTTTTCCCAATTTTAGTCGTAAAAATGCTTCAGTTGAATGATCAGGGAATTATACATTTTTAGGTCTGTGGGCAACATGTTCAATAGATTATTGTGGCGTTCAGCAATGATATTGGAGTAACAGGTTTGTCTTGCAGCTTTGATGGCAGAGTTGTAGTTGGACATTAGATTTTTAAATTGATAATAATGTAATTTAATTTTTTAATTGCCTTCTGTGTTCTGACAGAGCGACCCACAGGCTACGTGTGTCTAGCACAGTCCCCAGATACTCCACACTGGTGTTGTTGGGGACTGCACTTTTTCCGGTTGATTGGTCATGACTTGGCCATTAAAATGAGGTCACAGAGATAAAAGAAGACCCTCATGCCACTGATGCAGCCGAAGTGTCACATACACGCATTTGAAGGTGGGACTTGTTTGGGAATAGCTGAACAGCAGTCTGTTGTACTCGTATCCCCTGGAAGGTGAAACACCATAATTTCCTGTGTTTTGGAGCCATCTCGACATGACAGAATCTAAGTATCCTTAAATTCAAAGGTGGTGAACCAATCGGCCAGCTGGCCCAGTTCCAGTGAGTGGCTAGCATACGGAATGTCTTGCAGTCAACACATGGGTGCATTGGGTGCAAATTTGGATTAATGTGCATTGTCCCTATTTTCATTTTTCAAAAATTACAAAAAAAATAGGTTCAGATTTTTGTTCAACCATTTCTCACCTAAAGTCTATAAGCTCTCAAGTTGCAAAACATTTACTTTTATAACAAGCTAACTTACCATTTTGTTGGCAGGTGAGTGGGTCAGGCCTCCTTTGACACCAGGTGCAAACACACCAGCCAGTGAGAACTTCAATGGGAAGCCAGAGGCAGTAGGTAAAGAGAAGCCAGTCTCCATGAAGATGTAGTGGGCAAATACCTCATTTTCAGTGCTAGATGTCAAAGCAGAAAAGGCCTGTTGGGAAGAAAACAAACGGGCTGTGTGAATGCCACAACATCTCTTTAACCTGTGGCTAGTGACTTAATGGAACTCTACTATCAAATAGGTCTTTTCTGTGGAAGACATTTTGACATGTCAGAGTGAGAACAACTGAGAGAATGTTCCCACTGAGAACAATGATGGCTGAATTCCATTTAGCTGCTTTGATTTCAGGATCCATGTATCCTGCATGCTCGCTAACTGTCACGCTAAAATCTAGAATATTGCCTCTTTGCAGTGGATTTCCATGTCTACATATTATACTCTGGGTATCCTTCTCCGTCTGCTCTTTACATTCCGGGATGCCGCTACTGTGATGTCAACGCAAGCACATGGTGGGATTACCGGTACGCTGTAGAACCATCCACACTGCTTATCACTTATCACTACCGGCAGTGTTTCATGCATACATTTCAGGTTCAGTCTGGACACGTTCTAAAGTGACGCGGTAGATGCTGTTCAGCCGTCCACCACTGTATAATAACACATGACTGGTCCCCTCCAGCTGTGTTCTCACTTGACACCATACAGCAGTGTTTCATACGAAAGGTACGAAAGGTGACTTTTGGCATTGCAATCTTATGCCCAAAGCACTATCAAAGCAGCTGTATTTTACAAGTTCGGAATGAGAACAGGCTGGCCACTGTTACTGAAGCACTTGAACAGAACAGAGCCTACATAGTGTTATATTAGTAACACCTGTGTCTTTCCTCCTTTGACAAATCAACATGTCTGCTGCGAGAGAGATCTATTGTGGTCTTTGTGAATGACGAGACAATTGGGCCAAGAAGAGGAGCTTACATACAAAAGATTGTTGTGGGTAACAATCACTCTTAAGGCTCATTTACCGTATACTTCCTTTACGTACAAAAATAGATACATCAGTTACAGACGTTGTAAATGTCAATGCCCTTATACATCCATGCGTTTTTTATGTTGGCACAGATACAGCCTATAGATGGTACTAGAGGGTAGAGTTAAAAGTTTGACACAACAACAAACAAGCTTATAGTGGATAGTAGTTCTAAATAGAAGTAGCACTGTAGTTGAGGAGGTCCATGTATCAATTATATACATCCCGTCATGTGGACAGAGAATTCTCTCACTCATTTCATGATATATTGCTATCTCTTGCCAATTAGTTCCATACCACCATTATTTAAATTTCTTCTACGTCTCCTGTGGCAGTAACTCGCTTGAATTTCGCTACACGCCATGACCTCTGGTTATTCTGCTCCGTTTTGTCCGCATCCGGAGGCTTCATTTGGATGAGATTTGTTATTCAAAATCCCAAAACAGGTAGAGAGCCTTGTTCACTAAACCTGCCACCGTGAGGAAGATTTGTTTTGCATATGTAAAGATGGATAGCTAGGTCTTGTCAGTTCTATTCTCTTGCAGAATCCAAGTTAGGAAACAACAGATCTTACCTTGCCAGGTAGCACCCTGGTGAAAACAATGTAGTACATGGACAGAGTCTCAGCCATCTTTCTCATGTCGCTGGTCTTCATGTATCCTATCTCCGCTCCCAAAAGCCGAAGATAGGCTATGGCTTCAGGGGTTGGAGAGAAACGCAGGCCCTCCATGAGCTTCTGGACACTCTTTGTGATGTCTTGTAAAAGATCCTGTGGGGCCTGAATTGATATGACAAGTGTTTGTATTAGACCCTAACTATGCATGCACAACAAAACTTCCAAACCAAGTAAAATGTATTTGGAGAGACAGGGTTTTATTTATGTGAAAGCATTGACAAGAACAGAATGCATGATGTATCGAAAAACATCATTTCACCTGTCTTTTCATTCTGTTTCTTTGAGGGGCCATTCTATTCAGAACCTCTCGGAGCATCTGGGCTTTGTCACCTGCCCAGTACGTGACTTTGGAGATGGAGTCAGGGATGACACCCTGCTCCCCAAAGAGGGCATCAATTGTTGGTTCAAATCCTGATCCCTCAACACTCACCTTTAGGGGGAGATTTTGAATGTTAAAAAATCTTTTTGAATTTGTGTGTTTTCAGCACATATAACAAATATGCTATTAAAAACATACCTCAAAGATGTCATAGTTGTAGTCAAAAACCTTTAGAGTGGTCTCAAGCATCACCTCCTTAGGTAAGGTGTCCGTAGCATCAAAGATTATGTTACTTTGCACTGAACCCAAGGGAGAGTCTTTTTTGTAGTTGCGTGACATGCCACTGAGTATCTTTCTTGTGGGTGATAGCTGGTCTTTGAAGGCCAACTCAATGTACTTCTTCAGTCTTCAGTAAAGAGAGTAGAGAAGGCTGTAGTGAGCTGACACTGTGCAAAACAACATTTCTATTTTGTCTCTCTAATCAAGAGAGCTGTAAGAAAAGATTTATGTCTCTTTAATAAAGTTGAAGATGCAAATCAGCTTCAACTTACCTAATTTTAAAGGGAAATATTATTCATAAGTGGTTATTTTTAAATCTGCATTACAAAGTCATTGGATTTTTCTGAATGTTTTTTTTTTTGTTGTTGTTAGATGGCTGAAATAATAAACTCTTTGGCTAACACCAGCTGAAAAGACGTTCATGTTTTGTTCTACAACATAAAAACTATCAGTAAACACCCCACATTGAACTTTGACACTTTTATGTGTCTTAAAAAAGGCAGTTGCTGACAAGTGGCTAAATGAGACTACAGAACATTGTCATGCCAAGCTGTGCTGGACACAGCTTTACAGCCTAATTGTGGTGGTGACATGACCATTTGTTTATATTTATTTGTTCATGACATTTGTTTGCCTCAGAGCTAATGTAAGACCATTGTTCGCTCTACATCTCCAACTCCTGAGAGAAGTACCTGGCTCTTTAGCTGCTAGTAGTTTAAATTTCTTCACCAATTAGCTGTTCAGCCTTGTCTGCTGCTGGTTTGCTGCTAGGTGAGCAGCATACAGCAGTGTTATGGTTATATAATAAGATTTCTGAGCAACGTTTGATATTCTTTTATCACAACTAGACATTTGCATGTGCTAAAAACCATTAATATTTTTGTAGGTGTTTAATGAATTAACAAGCCAATATTGCTGGCCAAATACTTATGCATTTGTGGCTCGCTGGAGTCGTAGATGTTCTTCAGGTGGGAGACCACAAAGCGCTTGAGCTGCTCATCCCTCAAATTCTCTAGATTGTTGAGAATGTCTCTGAGCAGGGCTTGGTCTGGGTTCTTCATGAGAATCAGATAGGCAGCTACACGTTTTTCTACCGGGTTCAGAGCATCCTGGTACACCTCAAACAAAGTATTTTTGACCTGTGTTTGAACAATGGTAAATTACAACATTCATACTATACATTTGGTAATTACTTATAAGTCAAACTGTCAGTTGAATCCCATAATATAACATGTGGTCATCACTACCCTACAATGACAATAAGTAATGAATGTGTTGGTGTAAAGTAATTGTACCTCATTGTTGATATCCATCATCCTAAAGGCCTGTATTGCTGCCTTCTGGTTTGATAATGGAATGTCTGTTTTCTTTGCGCACTTCAGAATGGAGGAAACGAGGCTGGGGCTGACAGCCTGCATGGCCCGACCCATGACACCAACAATCTGGAGATTAGGGGAAAAAGTAAAAATCTAAGGGAATAAGACCCTGAGCCAAATTGCCTGACATGGGCTGACTCATCACCAAATCCAGAAATGCAGTCATAGATCCTTGAATGATTAATGGTACCCTCAGTACAAGGAAGGACATCTTTCTTGGGTCAGAGGGAAAGTCAGAGTCATCATCAAGGATATCTTCCGAGCAGTCATTTAGGAGTGTTTCCATGAACACTGACACGTCTTTGACCACTGGAGTAACCTCTGCTTTATGGAACCTGGAGGGCACACAGAGAAGATATCATCTGATGCTCTGGTTTGAATTAAGATTTTGCTTACATTTGCAAGTGTTATGTCTAGTTTGTAGCAGTTACAAAGTTGACATGTATAGACCGAATGACAATTTTTATTTACGATAACTTCTAGGGAGAAAACTGCTGCATCACATACATAGGATCAAACGGCACTGAACAAACTCTACCATAAGTGATTACTTTAAAGCCACCTAAAAAAACCACCTTAAAAAAAACAATATCCGTTGAAGTATACGCTATTTTAGAATATTTTTACCACTTTACCTTGCCATAAGACAGCCCTTACCAATGTGGATTTGAAGCCGTAATATCAAAAACACCAGACTCCATTGAGAAAAACAGTTATTTCACTCTACCACTGCCTCAGTCAGCTGTTGTGAAAGGTATAGTGAAGCAAATATTCAAAAATAGTGTGCATTTAAACTGATATTTTTTAAGGGGTTAGAATATGTTTTGCTACAGCCCCATCCACAACTAAGCAGGTTTAATTTTAAATATATAGAAATAAATATATAGCAATACTTTTTTTTTTTAATTATGAGTCATAAATCATATTTGACTTACTTCTTGATTGTATTGGCTAGAGCATACATGATTGCTCTGCTCTGTCTATACTGAGCCATGCTGAGCATGTCTCGGACTCGTGAGGCATCAGGGTTAGCCTGTAGACTCAGCCCATAGACGAGAGCGTCCACCTCCAGTGACACTCCATCAATGGTCCTGACAGCACTGAGGATGGCACTGGTGCACTCTGCAGTTCCACACTGGAACAGGGCCTGCCAGGTGAGCCATCCTGACATATCCATCATCTCTGTGACCATTTTGCTCAGGGTTTCATTCTGCAGGATACGCAGGCTAGACACAAGCTTATGAAAAAGGCTGCTTCTCTTCTGACCCTGGTCTGTGCCTGCCAAAGCCATGAGCTCCTTCATGGTGCTCAGTACAGCGTCTTTGGTCTGGACTGGAGCTTTGTCCTGAGGCTCTTCAAAGTGGAGTGGCTTGCTCTGGCTGGGGTTCACATCTGCATACACATATTCAGCATTCATTTTGAGAGATGTGAACTGAAACTATCCCTGTCAGCAGACATGCTTGAAATGATCACCCACCAAATACACTGTTGTTGATCCTTTTGGAGCTTAGAAAACTAAGAACCTGGGTCACCACAGATGATATCCCATTGTCCCTGTCAGGCAGATTAGAAGGTGAAGCAAAATGTATAACAGTGCTTTATACACACTTAAATCTGCACTCAGAAGATGACTTACTGATAGGAAAATGGCAAATAGGTGTGTTTTTCTTTGCACGTGGCTGCCGTAATGTGCTTTCCCTTGTTATCAAACTGGTAGTTGCAGTCTTGAGTGCTTGTAATCAGCTTAGACATGGGGCGATGCTAGAAACAAAATCCACAATGTACATTTAGTCAGGACCACTTAAGTCAAAGAAATGTTCTATTTGCAACATGATATTTTTGCAGTATGGTTGTGTTTCTGGCCCTCTCTGCCTTTCCACGCATTCACATGGAAAGCCAAAAAAACCCACACCTACGAGGAAAGCTTAAGACTGAGAGAGCATCTCCCCATCTCCTTGTACCTACTTGGAAAGCAAAACTCTCTGCCCTCCCTGTGCATATGAGAAAGGCCTTAGGCTAGAGAAGCAGCAAAGATCCCTGGGTACAGAAAAGAGCAAGCATCTATGACAACAGAATTGACACTGATAAGTCAGACACAGCATGGAAAGGAGGATCTGGGGTGGAAGTAGGTTGCAAAGAGGCTTGAAGAGGAAGCAGGCTAAAGTAGTTTAAACAGGCGCCCTTAATGAGATTAGTCAATTGGTTGCATAGAGAGGAATCATGTGATCATCAGCTAATCTATCACCTATTTGCCTGGCTTGAGATCAGCTGATGTAGTGAGGTAAGCTTGACACCCCAGCTTGCCTGAACTAACGCTATGCTCAGTTTTTTAAGTGAAAAGAAAAATTTTGACCTCCGATTTTAATTTTTGGCAACTTATGCATCAAAATGTCAATTTCTTTTTTTAAACTGACAGACCAAAATATCTTTACATTATGTAAAGCACTTTACATAATGTTAGGATACTACTATCTATAATAATTGGCAGTTAACAGGTATGGGATCAATTATTTTCAATTAATATATGCCATACCAGGGTCTCCATCTTATTGTAGCATCAGCGAAAAAGTTATCTCATATTACAGGACAGAAAGCAAAACATTCAACACAACATACTAATATATACATTAGGCATATTAAAATAGAGAAAATACCATAACTATTACAGACAAGCCAAATATACTTATTATGAAACAAATCAAAACAAACTGTGATCAGGAAGTTAACCGTGCACAGCTGAACCTAAAAATCAAACAAAATAACATAAATAAATTAATTAATTAATTAATTAATTTTTTAAAAAAAGGGGACCACGGTGCCCTGAGAAACACTTAACTTTTTGATCTTAACAGTAACAAAAAGTAAAATTTTACAGTTCTCTCTTTTAAGGTTAACAGAGATTATAATATCAATAGATGTGAACTTGTTTATATTCTGATGTGAATGCTGGAAGCAATTCAGTTCCACCACATTTTTCAGTGTAGAAACTTCATACACACATCAAAACGTTCACCTACATTAGAACATGCTGGCTACTAACTTTTATTATTCATATCTTAAATACTCTGATGTTTGTCTGAGAGTATTAAAGAGTATTTTTTAACTTTTGTGTAAAAGTCTTTACGCAAAAGGCAGAAAAAATGAAACGTGATTTGTAGTTTTGTAGTTGGACAAAAACAAAAACAAACTTCAGCCGAGTCTTATTTGCTCACAGCCAACCAAAAAGTACACGCCCACTGCATTGTTTACTGTTGCTATGGTGTTTGGCACCACAGACAGCATACCTTCATATATAAATTAATTCCATTACCTCCACATGTGACGTTTCGGGCATTAGCCCTTCCTCATACATGAGCAAATTGTACCAAAACCTTCATCACAATATTATAAGGGAGTAGAAGAGAGTATCCAGTCAGAGGCTGTAGAGGCAGATTTTGATATCTCACCAACTTTTGCAGTAGGGCCAAGGGGCTGTTGATTCGTTCCCTGCTGTAGAACTGGTCACACTGGGATAGATCTCTGGACAGCATCACATCTGTGGCGACATCCTTCCTGGCATTCACCGTGTAGTCTGTTAAACATAGGCCATGCACTGTGCTCTGAGGACAAATAAAACAAGACAGCAAATTGTGGGCTAGACAAATGAAACAAGACAGCAAATTGTGGACTTAGCCTAGGAATATTTTCTTTAAACTAGAAATGACACCCCACGGCTGTATGCCTCTGCATACCAGTTAAGTTACACTTACAGTTTACATCCATGTCTGTGAAAAGATGGATGTTCACACACATCTTCTCCCCCAGCAGCACAGAAGATCTCTACAATCAGCAGTTCCAGGGTGGACACGCAAAATTAGTGTCACCAATTCAGTATCTGACCAAATGTCTCCCCTTCTGCTCCTGAGATATCAAGATGAGTAATGGCTAGACAAGAGTTTTTGCACAACATTATGATGTCACAGTTTACCTTTGACATCTTAGACATAAAATGTCAGCACCTTGTCAATATATCCTAGGAGACATTAGTGTGAAATTTTATCATATGCATTCTTGAGCTATGGCCAAAAACATGTTTTGAGGCCACCTTGACCTTGACCTTGACCTTTGACCTTTGACCACTACAACCTAATCAGTTTATTCTTGAGTCTAACTGAATATTTCTTGCCAAATTTGAATAAATTCCCTTAAGGTGGTCTTGAGATAAGAATGAGACAGATGAAGTCACAGTGACCTTGACCTTTGTGCAACAAATTCTAATCATTTCATCCCTTAGTCCCAGGGGATGTTTGTGCTGAATCCTGAGAAATTCCCTCAAGGTGCTCGTGAGATATCACGTTCATGAGAATGGGCCAGACCGACGGATTAACATATGGACGTATGGACTTACAGATGTACATACAGACAACCCTGCCACAACAAATGTTCACCCACAAGGGGTCAATCAATTTATAAGTAAATGTATAATGTGTCTTCAACGACAGACCCTCATGGTGTAGTTGTGAGAAGATACCAACCATGAGGCTACTCTGTTCATCCTCCATGACGGAAACGATAAGTGATGAAATGATTCCTCTCTTAATGTTAAGTATGTTGACTGGCTCATCTGTCTCTGGGTACAGCTGCACACGGGTGGCTTCCTCCACAGCAAACTTCAGAGGGTTCCTGGGAGAAGAACAGTTAGAACGGTTAATGGGATGGGCAGATGGACAGACAATATGAAAACATAATGCCTCAAGCCTCAGCTATTGCAGGTGCAGAGGCATAAATATATGAGAGGATAGCACTTAAAAGCATTACTGGAAACACTTTCTCCTAGAGTGGTCTCATCCTCCTTTCAACCCCACTTCCATTGTTCAAACTACTGTCTTCAAAGGTTAACAGTCAACACTCCCCGCAACTCCTCCTCCTTAACTTTTATTTTAAAAACATGGCCTCAGTTTGTCCAAATTTAATATGCAACGGTGTTGTAGGTTGTTCCGCAGATAGATTCCAGTACAGAAAACCCAACTTCCTGCTATTTTATCATTAGCATGAGGAACACTTTATGACATAATGTTTGCTCTTGTGTTGCAATTATGTTGACTTCCAGCCATGTCAATTTGATAGCTGATATTTTTTAGGGCCGTTTTGTTCTTTCGTTCTTTTGGCCGTTTTTTAACAAACATATGGTGTAGTTTCAGGTGATTAACTCAATCTTAAACAGGTAATAATCCCATGTGCGATCATTTCCACAAGTCCTGAGTCCTAGTCCTATCTGTCCTATCAAGTCCTATCTGTCCCAAAGACCCATGGAACTCCTTTGTATTCAGATACCTTGCAGTGAAAGTTCAAAGAACTCATTTGAAAATTGCCAGTTGGTGTTAGAGCAATAGTTAAACAAAGAGAGGAGAGGGAGAGGAGGTGCAAATTCAGGCAATAATTGGTTAACAGTTTGGTTTCAGGAGTTTTTTCTGAGTCTGGCAACATGATAAAAAAATACAGTTTTTTGGACAGCTAACAGCAACCTGCTTTGCTGATCCCGTAGTGTTTTTTTAATGGAAGATGATCGATGCTGTGTCGAATGTTAATAAAAGGCATTGTGTTTTGTGTGAAGTAACACTTTTAAAAATGCTATACTGTCAACATCCAGATTTAGTGGTAGAATCAAGCTTGCTAAATGTGTTTTTAAAAAGGTGTTAAGTGAAACCTGGGTTACTTGCTGTACAAGAAGATGACAGTGTGAGGGAAGGTTGCGTTCGGGGGAGCTGGTGTGTTAAATCACTGATATTTTTTCATTTTACCCTACCAAATAATTCTGGTGACTTCTCAACTCAGACTGAGTCTAAACAACTACTTTTTGCGACAGCCCGACAACATGCCACGCAGAAAAACTCAAGTCTCTGAAGCTTGGGACCATGGATGTATTATAAGGAAGTCTGGATACAGCCGTGGGGGCGGGGCCTCATTCATTCCTATGAGAGCTGCTCAGTGGCGCATGAAGCAGAGAAAACTCTTTTTCCGGGTTTAGAAAAGTGTAAAATACCCGGATCTACTGGCCCGTAGAGCATGCGTAGAAGTGATTAACGACAGCCAAACACGGCCGAGTGTACCCGAGCATTGACTCCGACTCCCTGGCTCGCTCACACAGATGACCCGAGTGCTCGAAGCGAACAGCGCTGGTGCACAAGCATTCCTCTCATAGTAGCTTAGCTTATTAGCAACAGCAGCTAATCGGCGATATAACAGTGCTGTCGGTTTTAATATTTACGTGATTATCAGATAATGGTATATTTATCTCTCTCTCTCTCTACACACACTCATACACACACATATATACAAACTCGTCAGGGAATCATATCGTAATCTCAACCGGAGAAATCATATTAACAGAATCGGAATGTGTCGTGCCCATAAAAAGGTAATAAAAGGTGGTGCCTTGTAATATTGCCCTGTATTTTATTACACAGCTCAAGCTTAAGTAAATACCATGTTCAGTACCTTTTAGTAACTGTCACTAGTGCTCTGCATTGCTCACTGATAACCGGTAGTTTGAATACAGACCGTAGACTGTATACGGTCTCTGATACAGACATGGTAAGACGTCCATATTACAGGCTTTACAGCTAGCAGCGTATGGATGTGTTGTACAATGGTAAAAATGATGAATTGTGATTAAATAATGATGAATTACAGCAAAAATATCCATTACCACAGCCGGTACGAAGCCTGTGCTGTGTCAGAAACTCTTAAGAGTTAAATGCACGTTCACGCAGTAGAGTCCCACGGGTCCGATGCGCATTCATTTTATGTCTGGAGAAACACCGAATTACAAATCTTGATTCGGAAAATAGCGCATTTAACGTCTTTAGGACTTAATGTTTTTAATAATGGCTATAAAAGAATGCGTTCTGTAATTCAACATGTCTCAAAAAAAAATTATCCAGTGATTTAAGGAGGGCTCTTTCTCAATGTTAACAAAAGTCTTTCTGGGCCAGTGTGCATCACGTGACGCTGTGGTTCCACTTTCAGCCACTATGTAAATTTTGTTTCAGAGGGTTGCGCACTTCCTGGGGGCTTGCTTGGGACGGACAGACCAGTGAGGCTAAGGAGGGGGCTAACAACATGCCACGCAGAAAAACTCAAGTCTCTGAAGCTTGGGACGGACGGACCAGCGAGGCTAAGGAGGGGGCTAACGCGAATGCTAGCACCGGAGTTGAAGCTAGCTTGCTTGCACCAGCACTTTGTGAAGCAATTGCCGAAATAACGGCCAACATCTCCAAAGTTATCAACAAAAAGCTTGGGCCACTGTCATAGCTTTTGCAAATGCACCTTGAAGAGCTGGACAGCCATGAAAAGAGGATAAGTGAGGCGGAGTCGAGGATCTCTGAGCTCAAAGCCAGACGAAGCTGAGAACTTAGGCGCAGCAGGTGGGTTCCCCCAACGGAAAAACATCCGCATCATTGGGTTTCCAGAAGGAGCCAGGGAGCGGACCCGACGGTTTTTCGAGATTTGGCTTCCCAAATTTCTAAACATAGAAACAAAGTCGGGTTGCGTGAAGTTAGAGAGAGCACACCGCTGGCTGGCTCCCAAGCCCCTCCCCACCCAGAGACCATGACCTGTGTTGGTGATGTTCCATAACTTTCAGTATAAACAGAAGAGATGGTAAATTCGACACTTTGAAATGATTCAATACCTTTAAACCATTGCTTTGAAACATTTTGAAACATTTCTGAACCTGTTAAAAGGGAGGATGTACACATAGCCTTACTGCAGGAGACTCACTTAAGTGACAGTGAACATCTGAAATTACAGCAAGGGGGCTTTGTAAAAGTTTACTTTCCATCTTTTATGTCAAGAAGTAGAGGTGTGGCTATTTTAATTAAAAAAAAATTTACCATTCAAATTACTACACTGTATAAAAGACTCGGGAGGTCGTTCTGTAATTATCAAAGGTGTTCTTTATGGGGAAGATATAGTTATGATGAATTTTTACAAGCTCCCCTGGTCATTCAGCGGACTTCCTAACCACTTGTTTCTCTAAAATGGTAGATCTAAATGTCAGGAATTCTTTCATTAGAGGAGATTTCAATTATCACTTAAATCCTATTATAGACAAATCTCCCGCTGGGAAAATGTCACTCTCACTCGGGCCAAGATCGTTGCTGCACTGTGCAAAGATTTAGAGTATACAGATGTATGGAGGGCTCAACATGTAGCAGGGAAAGAATGTACATTTTCCTCTACTGTTCATAAATCCTATCTGACAAAAAAGAAAGCAGATTCTCAAATTATCTCCTGTATTATAAATAATCAGCGTGAGCAAGCTTTTGACAACTCAACTATCAGTAACTCATTTAAGAGTTTCTATGAAAAACTAAACTGCAGACTGATGCCCCAGAGAGAATGAACACTTTTCTGTCCTCCCTTAACCTCCCTAGTTTATCAGATGACCAGAAAACATTCCTTGATGCCCCTATATCTAAAAAAGAGGTACTTGATGCTATAAAAGGACTACAGTCTAGTAAAGCACCAGGACCGGATGGACTCAGCAGCGAGTTCTATAAAGAGTTCCATAACATATTGATCGATCCTCTTCTGAACATGTTGACTACACAATGACTCATTTAAGAAGGGCATTTTACCACAGTCTCTGAGGGAGGCAAATATCTCTTTAATCTTAAAAAAAGCTAAAACTCCTGAGGACTTTGCGTCCTAGAAGCCTATCTCCTTGCTGAATGTAGACCTGAAGCTCCTCTCTAAAGTACTTGCAACACAATTGGAAGGCTTATTACCTTGTCTTATTAATGATAATCAAACTAGATTCATTAAACATTGCAATTCATATAATAATATAGGCAGATTATTAAACACAATCCAATTTTTTCAACAGTGGTCTTTGAGGGGTCTGGTGCTTTTTCTTGATGAAGCAAAGGCATTCGACTGTGTAGAACTGCCATATTTGTTTTGTACATTACAAAAATTTGGTTTTAGTGAAAATTTTGTAAACATGACAAAGCTACTGTACAACAACCCTCTTTCTGCAGTGCTCACAAATGGCATGAGGTCTCCAAACTTTCCCATTTTGAGAGGTACAAGACAAGGCTGCCCTCTATTGCCTCTGCTATTTGCTCTGGCAATAGAGCCGCTCGCTGAGGCGGTCAGGACAAACAAGACCATACATGGTCTTATTATAGTGGACAAACAGCATAAGATTACTCTTTATGCTGATGATGTCTTAGTTCTTTTGACCAAGCCAGAAATATCTGTTCCATCCCTAATTGAAACCATCAAAAAATTTTGTGCTTTTTCTGGTTACAGAATAAATTTTAGTAAATCAGAGGTTATGCTCTTAGGCAGTCTTAAACAGAAACCCAGGAATCCATCTCCCTTCCTCTTTCAAATGGTCCCCAGAGGGTTTTGTCTACTAAAGTATACATACAGTATAATACCAACTTTTGAACAAATGTACAAGGCAAAATTTACCACCCTGTTTGAGCGCATTAAACTAGACTTGGAAAGATGGAATGCCCTGCCAGTCTCTTAGGTCATGTTGCTCTCTTAAAAATGAAAATCCTCCCTAGACTACTTTACTCAATACAAATGGTTTCGCTTTTGATTCCCCATAAGGCCATCAAACATCTAAATAGCTGGTTTAGCTCCTTTATATGGGCTAAGAAAAAGCCACACCTCAAAATAGCCACTCTTTGTCTCTCGTCCTCAGAAGGTGGTCTCGACCTCCCAGACATTCGAAAATAACAGCTCAGTGCCCATCTATGGATATTAGCTGACTGGGTACACAATAACACCTCATCCCTTTGGTTTGATATAGAAAGCTCAATAACTTATGACCTGCTGTTTCTTAAAAAATCTAGACTCTTAAAGTCAGCTTATACCAACCTGATCACAACCTCCACAGTTAAGGTATGGTATGCTGTCAGAAAACTGGAAGATAGATCTACAACCACATCTGTGTCTTTACTCCAATATGCAACAATCCTGTTTTCCCACCTGGAATAATACACAGTAATTTCCGTTGTTGGAAAAAAAAGGAATATTTATCAGTCATTTTCTGTAACCGCTTGTCCTTGTAAGGGTCGCGGGGGGGCTGGAGCCAATCCCAGCTGTCATTGGGCGGAAGGCGGGGTACAACCTGGACAGGTTGCCAGACTATCGCAGGGCCGACACATATAGACAAACAACCATACACGCTCACAGTCACACCTAAGGGCAATTTAGAGTCACCAATCAGCCTGAGCTGCATGTCTTTGGACTGTGGGAGGAAGCCGGAGACCCCGGAGAGAACCCACACAGACACGTGGAGAACATGCAAACTCCGCACAGAAGGGCCCCACCCAAGGACCAAACCCCGTTCCAACCAGGTTTCGAACCAGGGACCCTCTTGCCGCCCAAAAAAGGAATATCTCCTTTATATAAATTGCTAGAAGGCTCCATCTTGATGTCATCTAAGGGAAAAATACAATATTCAACAACAGGATTTTTTCCAGTTACAGATGAGGGATTTTATCAGGAAGGATACTACAATACTTGAGTGTCAAAATATACTGTGAGAGGCAGCTGTTCTTAAAACATAGCAACTCTATCAGCTCTTTTTATAATATACTTAAAGAGTATGACACAATAAACACTTCATATTTAAAAGGCGTATGGGAAACAGAACTCAATGTTAAGATTGATCTGCAATCTGACTGTTGGAATGATGCATGGAGAAGTGCAAAAACATTAAGTGTATGTAATGGAGTGAGAGCTATCCAGCTTAAGATCTTACACAGAGCCCACATCTCTCCCTTCCATCATAAATTTAACCCCAATTCATCCCCACAATGTCCCAAGTGCAAAACAGAAACGGGAAATCTCACGCACTGCCTGTGGTCCTACAGAAAAACTCAGCAATTCTGGCAGATCATAGAGCAAGAAATTAATAATATCCTGTGTACCAACACAAATGATGGCCCTTTGTCATTACTTCTTGGTATATCCAATACTCTTATAACTGACAAACATAAAAGAAAACTTTATAAAATATTAACGTTTTGTGCCAGAAATGTATACTTCTGAACTGGATTACAGATAAAGTTCCATCTAAAATACAATGGCAGAGAGTCATACTTGAATATGTCTCCCTAGACTATTTACTTGTAGACTACACTGCAAAGATATTTTTCACAAAACATGGGGACCCTTTCTGATGTACATTGGTTTGAATGTTTCCACTATCCTCACAAGAGGCTTTGTATTGCAGATTTGAGAACTTGACCAAGGAAGGAGAAGAGGGAAAAAATCAGTCTATACTTACTCTGAATTACTCTTACTCTTTTTTTCTCCTCCTTATTTATTTATTATTATTATTATTATTATTATTGTTTGTGTGTAAATATGTATATATGTATGTGTATGTGTGTGTATTATATATAGTAGTATTTGTAAATTTATTATTGTATTAGTAATTTATTGTATTAATTTTTTATTATGTTGTTATTTTTAGTGCTGGGCATAGATTAATTTTTTTTTAATCTAGATTAATCTCACTGCAATCCTGTAGTTAATCTAGATTAATCTAGATTAAAATTATAGATTTGAATTTTGCCAAAGACATTCAAAATAATATCTATCTATTTAAATGATGAAAATGCATCACAAAATGCTTGAGAAAGCTGTTCTACTATAATATTTGGTAAAGAAAAATAATGTTCCATAAGATTTACTTTGGTGTTTAACTTTTTTTTATTTTGTTAAACACAGACATTTAGGAACACAGGTTCTGTCTCCATGTGGTTATGTTATATTATGTGTCACTTAATGAACAGCAGAGGGCGCAGCCTCTGATAACATGACCCTAACTGAACTGTGGGCCTACATTAGAGGTCATGAAGAAGACCATTAACAGTCAGCAGCTTTGTGACACGGCTTGAGCCAATCACTCCAGTCACTCAGGCAGACCAGCTTCCACCTTGTTCACGCCCCCTCCGCGTAATTCGACCAGGTATACATCCGCGCTTAAACAACAAAGTGAAATTGGTGCCTTGCTTACTGTATAGACCCAACTTAGTGAATAGTTTATCGCGCGATAAGAATCCCGCGTTAACGCAGCACGTTAACGCCGTTAACGGCCCAGCACTAGTTATTTTATATTATGTTATGTTATATTATGTGTCACTTATTTATTTATTTTCACCTGATCTTGCTACATCAAGTGTCTTTCATCAGGATTTAGTGGTTTTGATGAGAGTTCTCAACAAAGAAATGACTTGAGCTCCAGATCACTTTTCTGGCCAAGCTTGAGACCAAGTAGACCACAACAAGCCACAGACTGAAATGAAACTTGTGTGCAGTTTGATTTTTTTTTTTAGTGATTGTGCTTTGTCAAGGCTCAATATGGACACCACAAAATATAAAACTTGTTTTTCCTTCTAACTTACAAAAGAGACATCATGCTATGGTCATCGATCATCAGATCGTTTGAAGAATGTTTTTCACTAACTTTTCCATTGCATTCTGGAAGGCCTCAGATCTGGGGACGTTCATGTAGACCGGCTGGCCCTGGGCATCCATGAGTGACACCTCAGTGAGAGCACAGTCCCTGGTGTGCATGACAAATCTGCACGGCTGAGGGACTTCGATCTCTACCTAAACATATGTGACAGCAGACTCAGGGTCAATGGGATGACAGGGATGATGCACAGATAAGAACATTCTGTTATCACGTGAGTTTAGTAAGTGGGACACAAACAGTTTTGTACCTGACAGGAAACTTTGGGGCCATTCTCAAGGTTAGCAGTGCCCACCACAGCATTGCTGCTCTCTGTGGTGTACTGGTACATGTAGTTCTTAAAGGTCTTGAATCTGGATGCCACTGAAACAAGATAACGGTATCACATGGTGATGTTGACTCTCTAAGATCTTCTATACCTGTATGCAAAGCTCTTAGTGTGTGAGTTCAAGCTACCACTGTAAAGACAGAGGACATGTTCACCTATAGGACCCCTCTGTTTAGAGTCAAGGTTGAGCGCATGGCAGCAGACCTGTGGAGTCAGCTAAATGATGTTTCCAATGGAAAACAGCTGCTACTGTAGTGAATCATAAACAGCACAGAAGCAAGAGTCCATTGGCTTCTGCTGCTATCACCAGAAAACAGGGCATGTGTTTATCAGCAAAACTACCATTGAACAGGTCAATGTGTCTGCTTGCAACAGCATATCACCCTTTCTATCTACCCTATGCACATACACACTTTTTCAGATACACATAGTCAAACCCCTTAGAGGATCAAATACAGAATGTTGCAAATACATCCATTTGGACCAATACAAAACAAAACAACAACAAAAAAACGTTTTGCATCATTCTCATTTTTTTCAGTTACCAAAATAGTTCAGAATAATGATGAAAGAACCCAATTACAATATCTTCAGAAAAGGGTTTGTAAGGTTTGTTGACTGACTAAAGGACATTTAATGTGAATTAACTGATGTATTGGTCGGAACTTACATAGACACATAGAAGTTGGAGCGTTATTGTCATTGCCTCCTTCTGGAAAATAAACAGAAGAGTGAATTGTCAAAACATGGTTAACCCTTTGAAACCTTGAGCAGCACTTTCCTTGTGCTGCTTTCAGATGCTTTTCACAAGTATCTTTAACCTGCACACTTTTGTGTTTAGAAAAAGTGTTTGTAAACACTCGGGAATGTCCAAGAAGTAACAAAATAGCTATGGGAAAACCTGTATTTATTATTATCATAATTACATATTTACATATTATCTGAAAACATTATCATATTTGAAAGTCTTTTTCCAGGTCCCATCTCCATTTTTTTTTTTTTTTACATTCTTTTTCTTAAATTTTATTTTTACAATTTAATGGTAATTTTATTGTGTTTTTTTTTTTTTTTTCACTAATTTCTTGCTAAGTTTTAGGTGATCTATTCTGTCATTGCTAAATGCCTTTTTCCCATGTTTTTGAAAGAAATCAGGCCATTTTTCTCAGGCTGCAAAGGGTTTAGACTATCTGTTAATAATTATTAATAGATATTCAGGTGGTGAGGTGAACAACTTTGGTCCAATGCCCTGTTATTCTGCTTTTTTAAATGCATTAATGTTCAATTTTGCAACATACAGTTAATAACTGCTGATGGCTGGGTAATATATACAGTATACACTACACTAGATGTACAGCTAAACTGAATGGGTCAAGGTGACAAAGGGGATTTAATCCTTTGTTTTCCTCCGTTTTCTTTGCTGTTTTTTCTGTTCTTAACTTCTACTGATTGAATGCCAATATATATCACAACAGACGGATTTGTAATTTCTAATATGCAAACTAAGCAATCTGGAGAGCAGTTACAATAAAAACATTATTCAACAAATATCTATACATGGCCACATACTCCGTCTGCCCTTTTAAACCAGGAATTTAATGTATGTCTACAAAGATAATAGTAGTAAACAGTCAAATTTAAGATATGGCAATTTAAAAAAAAAAATGAGTCACAATTATCTTAGTGTCTTGACTTAGCAGTCAAGTAGTCATAGTAGAGAAAGCACTAGTGTTACTTCTGACATGATGACTCACTTTATTCACCACAATAGGCTATGACTGAGAGCCAATATACAAAGTTGGACCCTCGAACCATCACAGTGTGGCCTTTTTCACAGAGGAAATGTTGACATGAAAAGCACAAGTGTAAGTAATAAAATGAACAGTGGCTTCATTCCATGTTCAGTCTCAGGGTTCTGGTATTGTTCATGTTTGTCTCACTCTCATGACTTATTGGGACACTTAAACAGAACAGAGCCATTGTTATTGTTATTATTAACAGCTTTGCCTTTCCTTCATTAACAAGTTAAAATGTGTGCTGAGAAAAAGGCCTCAACTTTTCAACTACCTTAGTAAAGACTTTGCTCCAAATGATGAATTCATCAGAAATGCTATAAAGATTTCAAGCAATTTTTTCTAATAAACAAATTATGCTAACTAAATATCTATTCCTACTTACGAGCCAACGTGTAGCCGCTCAGCAGCAGTAACAGACACAGCTTGCTGTACCTCATCATGGACTAAAGAAAAGGATGTTTCTCAGCCCTCTCAGTCTTGACTAATACAACAACTCCAGTACCCAGATCTTTTATAAAGTCCCTCTCCCCTGCCCCTCCATGAGCTACACAGACACAGCAAAGCCTGGGTGGTCCTTTCAAAGTTCAAATTCTGACCTGCACCAAAGGTTATCACTGGGTAAATAGCAGCTTCTAGGTCGGGATTTCTGGGTGTCTCCAGAAGAGACACACAAACACTTTTGTTCATGTCAATACAGGATCGTATAATGAAATGCAATTGATTGTTAAAGTTCACAATGTGGAACTTTAACAATCAACTTTGTGTTACAGTTAATAACTTCTGGAATACTGTACAATGCTCCAGTGCTATAAAGAGACTAAAGTGACAAATGAGTATTTTACTTTGTCTGTGTTTCCAAGAGAAGCATCAACCAACCTATTTCAGACTACTGTTACATCTGATGCCATCACATTTTAGGCTGGTTCTCATCATAAGCATAAGGGGCCAATGCCCCAACAAATGCCCAACCAACAACAGACATAGGTGTGTTTAGCTCTGAACAGTTCACCACTTTCAGCGGTTAATTGTCAATAAAGAAGACAGTAGAGTTGTAATTTTGTGTCTTCAGTGAATGGAACAAAGGCAAGATGAGACCAATCAGAGAGCATTTTTAGGAAAATGTGTGGTAATACTCAAGTCAAGTCAAGTCAGTTTTATTTATAAAGCCCATTATCACAAATCACAGTTTGCTTTACAGCAGACGACATCCCTCTGTCCTTAGATCCCCAACATCGATGAAGGAAAAACTCCCCCCCAAAAAAACCTGTAACAGGGGGGAAAAATTGAACAAACCTCAGGAAGAGTGACTGAGGAGGGATCCCTCTTCCAGGATGGACAGACATGCAACAGATTACAATAATGACAAAAAAGAAAGAGAGAGAGAAAGAGAGGGAGGAAGCGAGCGGGAGAGAGAGGGAGAGATGTACAGCAATAATGGTAACAATAACATATCATTTAACAATAGTGATAGACATAAAGTTAACGCAGTATATGATAGCATGTGATGTTACATGCAAATATCGTAGGTGTTGGTAAGAGTCCCATGCATATATTAATAGTAGAGGTATAACTCATAATAATGGCAGAAGATCGCGGTGAGCAAGATCACAGCCTTGATTGTGCCGATCACAATCAAGACTCACGACACAGGCACAGCCTCAGACAGGACCACAGCAACTGCAAAACCAAGACCACGATCCAGGCGAGCCAGAGGTACAGCATCAGTGCAGTCACAGTATCAGTGCAGTCACAGCATGAGCGCAGCCAAAGGCAGGGTCACAGCATCAGCACAGCCATCACCACGATCCAGGCGCAGCCAAGATCCAGAAACCTACGAAAGAAGGGAGCACAAATGCTCTGGGGAAGAAGCCGAGTTAGTGTAAAGAAGTAAAAAGACTTGAGTATTTGCAGATGAGGAGCTCAGTGTATCATAGGAAGTCCGCTGGCAGATTTAACCTATGTCAGCCTAACTAGGGGCTGATCCAGGCAACCTGAGCCAGCCCTAATTATAAGCTTTATGAAAGAGAGAAGTATTAAGTCTCCCCTTAAAAGTGGAGACAATGTCTGCCTCCATGACCGAAACTGGAAGATGGTTTCATAAAAGAGGAGCGCGGTAACTGAAGGCTCTGGCTCCCATCCTACTTTTGGAGACTTTAGGAACCACAAGTAACCCTTCATTTTCAGCGCACAGCGCTCTTGAGGGCTGATAGGGATCTATGAGCTGTGAAAGATAAAACAGAGCCTGACCATTCACAGCTTTGTAGGTAAGGAGAAGGATTTTAAATTCAGTTCTGGATTTTACAGAGAGCCAGTGTAAGGAAGCTAAAACAGGAGAAATATGATCCTCTTGGTTCCTGTTAGTACACATGAAGCAGCGTTCTGGACCAGTTCGAGAGACTTGTTGGGGCAACCGGATAATAGAGAGTTACAGTAATCCAACCTAGAAGTAACAAATGCATGCACTAATTTTTCAGCGTCTGTTTGAGACAGGATATGCCTAATTTTTGCAATGTTACGCTAGTCAAAGAAAGCAGTCCTTGAAGTTTGTTTTATAGGGGAGGCAAAAGATAAATCTTGAACTTTGGTGGTTTTGGGTTTTTGGGTAGATCATGACTTTGGGTGGAATTCCTGGGACTGTGTTTGTGGTTTGCTGTTGTGTGTTTTCCCTTTTTTGGTTGTGTTGCAGGGGCTGGGCATGGCTTCCGGGTGCTGGAGCTCAGGGCACTTCCTCACCTGCACCTCCTCAGCAATCAACTCTGGCATAAAGCACTCAGCCTCACTCGAGTTGTTTGCCAGATTGTTACCTACTACCTGTGGTTAGATCGGCCACTTTGCTCATTGTGATTTCATTACTAGCAGTGTTTGTTCTGTGACTCAGAGGATTTTTCCGTGTGTTTCTCCAGTGCCTTCTCCTGCAAGCTTCAGTGCCTCACAACCCAGCCTCTCACCTCCGTGCGCCACCACCCGTACCACCCTCCCTTCACCACCATCACCAGGCTCACCAGCCTGTCCATTCACCCCTCTCACTCGGTGTCACGGATCCCCCCTTCCCTACCTCTCCTTATTCCTCACCCATCCCTTTTTCATTAAAACCCATTTTTTTTGCTCCTGGGTCCTTCCCCCACCACCGGTTCCCAGACCACCACATGATCGAATATAACTCCAAGGTTTCTTACAGTTGTGCTAGAGGCCAAGGCAATGCCATCTATAGAAATTATGTCTTTAGAAAAAGATTTTCTGAGGTGTTTGGGGCCAAGTACAATAACTTCAGTTTTGTCTGAATTTAACATCAGGAAACTGCAGCTCCTCCAGGCTTTTACGTCCTTAAAATATGCTTGTAATCTAGATAACTGATCAGATTCATCTGGCTTCATAGATAGATACAGTTGTGTATCATTCGCATAACAATGGAAATTTACACAGTGATTTCTAATTATGTTGCCTAAGGGAAGCATATACAAGGTGAAAAGGATTGGTCCAAGCACAGAAAATTGTGGTACTCCAAAGCAGACCTTAATATGCATGGAGCATTAATCATTAATATGAACAAACTCCTGATTTATACCAGTTTAGTGCTGTTCCTTTAAGGCCAATTACGTGTTTCAGTCTGTGCAGTAAGATACGATGGTCAATGGTTTCAAATGCAGCACTAAGATCTAATAGGATTAATACAGAGGATTCATTTTTACAAATGCCGTCTCTGTACTATGATGCACTCTAAATCTTGACTGAAAATCCTCAGATAAACTATTATCTTGGATAAAGTCACAAAGTTGATTAGCAACTACTTTCTTAAGGATTTTAAAAATCAACGGGAGATTAGATATTGGTCTATAATTTGCTAAAACCTCTGGATCGAGAGTGGGCTTCTTTAGAAGGGGTTTAATCACAGCTACTTTTAAGGATTGTGTTACATAGCCTGTGAATAAAGACACATTGATTATATCTAACAAAGAACTGTCAGTTAAGGTTAAAACTTCCTTAAAAAGACTAGTTGGGATGGGGTCTAACAGGCAGGTTGATAGCTTGGATACAGAAATCAATGAAGAGAGTTGGTGAAGGTCAATGGGGATAAAAAAAAAAAGTCTAAACAAACTTCAGGCCATACTGCCATATCCAAATTACCTGTGTCTGAGGTCCAGTCGGTTGAGGGCAGGAGGTGATGGATTTTATCTCCAACAGTTGTAATTTTATCATTAAAGAAACTCATAAAGTCATCACTACTGAAGGCCAAAGGAATAAAAGGCTCTATAGAAACGAAACCTGAAAAGAAACCTAGGATTGTTTTTATTTTTCTCAATTAACATTGAGTAATAGTTTGCTCTGGCATGGGAGTGGGATTTTCTATACATTTTAAGACCGTCCTGCCAGAATAAACGGGACTCCTCCAGGTTGGTTGAATGCCAATTTCTTTCAAATTTTCACGATATTTGTTTTAATTTGCTGGTCTGGGGGTTAAACTATGTAGCTAATTTTCTTTTCTTCATTATCTTCTTCAAAGGTGCAACGGAGCAGAGAGCTGATCGCAGTGAGCAACAAGACAATCAATATGAGAGTGACTTAAATTAGTAAAAGCGCTCTCAGTCACATTGAGACATAATAATGAGTTCAATGCAGAAGGAATCAATTCTTTAAATTCAGCTACTGCACTTATTGGACAGACATCTATAGAACCTCTTGCTGAATGTGAATAGTGTAATCAAGTAACAAAAATGAAAGTAAAGTTAAATAATGGCTGACTCCTGTTTTATAAAAAAACACAATTGTTTTAGTTTGTAATGCATAATTAATAATTACTGATACAAAATAATAATTATAGAATAGAAATAATAATAATAATAAAAAGTTAATAAAGTTCCTTCAACGTACACAACAGTTTTTTTTTTAGGAAATCTGGGTCTTTCTACCCAGGTGACAGAGAGTATTGAGAGCACTGTACTCCTTTTTGTCAAACATGAAGCTCAATTACAGAAATTCCACAGAACCAGCACAGACCTGCTTCCACCTCCTGGCCTCGTCTGAACTGAACAACAAGTTGGTTGACCTGCCTCTCCTTGGGATGGGTCGGAACGCTCAGCTACCACAGGAGAGACTTTGCTGACACCAAGGACAATTTGTTCAAAGACAGAATTGAGAAGATGAAGAATTATGGAGGTGGATTTAGATTCCCTTGCTATCTCAAACCTATGCCAACAGAAGAAGAGATGTGCCAATGCCACCACTAAAGTCAAGCAGGCCTTTGGTGGGATAGAGGAAGGAGCAGCAGCTGGTCACACTGGAGGGAAAACTGAACTTCAAAGATCCGGGCTTGGTTGACTCGGTAATAACCCTCTGGATTACAACTGCTCATGATTCTCTTTTAAAGTACTATTCAAAACTAACACTTGTATTGATATCAGTTGTGTTTATGGGAACCAAACCATCTAATGATTAGGGCTGATTATGTTAGAAAATATCAGGGGCTGTTCCGTTAGGATGGTTAAGAAGTGACAAAGCAGTATTCTAGTGAGTTGTTTATAACTTAGAGAAACATTGTTTTCAATGGTCCAACTCCCCACCTCCTTCACTTCAGATCTACTGAATTATTTTTTATGCTTCAGCATGTCTACTCGTCCATACTATATCCCATTTTCATAAATGCCATATCTTAAGAACGCCTTGAGGAAATTTCTCACAAATTTCCACTTGGACTCAAGGATGAACTGGTTAAATCTTGGTGGTCATCAGTGGCGGTTGGCCAGTAGAGGGCGCGAGGGCCCCCCACCCCCCACCCCACATATATCAAGAAATTAAAATTTACTTAAACACGTTAAATATAATTTAGATGTATATAAAAACAACTATAAAATAAAGATGTTTTTTCAGTCTTTTAGCATCTGTCAGCAGCCAGTACATATTATTTTTATATGTTATTTGGTCAATGTGAGTTGAGTTGGCTCTGCGTGGCCATGATGAGAGTGAGACCTTCGAAAACCCTCGGATATTGTGCGGGTTGGTGGATTTTGTTGCCTCCCTTGATGGTGCTGAAAGAGCACTTAGAGAACGCCACTGTATTTAAGGGGACTTCAAAAACGGTGCAAAACGAGTTATTGGACTGCATGCTGTCTGTTGTGAGAGAACACATCATCAAAGAAGCCCAAAGTAGAGATTTCATTGCAATCCATTGCAGATGAAACTATGGATATTGCCACACAGCGCCAACTTGTGCTTGTACTGCACTACATTGATGACAGAAACAACATGCAGGAGAGATTTTTGGAGTTTGTTCCCCTGCTGTCAGCTACAACTGATTCTATTGCTGCAGTACTATAGGAACGACTTGCTGTCATTCTTCCTGAGGATCAAAAAGCTAAACTTATCTGCCAGGCATATGATGGAGCCAGCGTGATGAGGGGTGCCACTGCAGGTGTACAGAAAAAAATATAGGATGAGTACCCTAATGCCCACTGCATCCACTGCTACACACATCAACTCAGTTTGATAATGCAACAGGCCACCTCTCACATATCCAAGGGGAGAATTTTTTTTCTGACCTTGGTGGATTTGCTAGCTTCTTTTCCAAATCACCCAAGCGGACCTCTGTCCTTGACAAAGTGGTGGCTCGCTCATCAACTGCCAACATCCAGCAACATTAGATTGAACTTTCACAGCCATACCATCAACACCGTGTTTGAGCACAGAGAGGACCTCATTCAATGTTTTGAGACAATTCGAGACTCAGGTGACTTTGATCTGTAACTGTCAGAGAAGCAGGGGCCTTTGCTATGCTGCTAGGTGATCAGGATTTCAAGTTCTTTCTCAAACTCTTCCACCACATCATGCCACATGTAGACCATCTCAATGCCAGACATCAAAATAAGAACATTGATTCGGTCCATACTAATCAGTGCATCCAGCAGTTTCAGCAGGACATTAAAATCCTGTTTTTGATATGATTTATTATTATTTGCTTTCACATTCTTATATCAGTGTTTTTTAGGTGCAATGATTTTTGTTTGTGAGTGTCCCTCAGCTGGCAAAGAAGCGTCGGACACGCAGTCTAGAGGAAATTGAGAGGATTGCAGCAGAGTTGGTTGCACTGTATTTTGTAGAAATCAGTCATCTGGCATTTTAAAAGTGGTAAGATTACTTACAAATCTTACTTACAAATACATAAAAACAAAATAAGATATATTGATCAATTACTTTGTCAAGGTGCAGGTGTTTTTTTCATGTTATTAAGCTGTAAAATATGAATGAGAATGTGAAACTCCTAAAAATCCTCATCACCACATCCATGACCACAGCAGAAGCTGAGAGGTGCTTCTCAAATTTAAAAAGAATTAAATCTCTGATTAAATCTATAGGCTACATTTTCCTTCTTTTTAATGCTGTGACCATGTGGACATTATAGCAGCTGTCAGGTGTGCAGTGCCAGGATAAATTATGCAGGAATACTCCGGAGAGGCAACGGAGTTAGCGTAATGCAGTAAACACACATGAGCATTTTCAGATTGAGGGAGCAAAATCATAGAAAGTCCTCTGGCAGATTGACCTATGTCAGCCTGACTAGGGGCTGGTTCAGGCAACCTGAGCCAGCCCGATTATAAGTTTATTAAGTCTACCCTTAAAAGTGGAAACAGTGTCTGCCTCCCTGAACAAAATTGGAGGATGGTTCCATAAAAGAGGAATTTAAAGAAAACAGTATACACAAAATATTTTTTGTGTTAGCTGTAAAAGTAAACAGACTATTAGAGGAGAAATAATTTTTGACAGTAATCTATCTGTAGACAGAGGTCTAGCACCCATGCAATCACATTTACATGTAATTTATCACAGTTTTAAAGTTTTAAAGCACAAATCAATCAATGAAAAATACAAAAAAAAAATAATTAAAATGGATTTTAGATAAATTCCCATATCATTAACCACAGTATGCCATAACATTGATAAAATATATTTTAATTAATATTTGCAATTCAGCACTGAGCTTACAATTCCATTAAGTCTACATATATATATATATATATATATCAAAAAGAAACTGGTCACCTCAGTGTTCATGTCAGTCAGAGGAAGAACACATCTCTACAGATCCATTCAAACACCATTTTGGCAACTTCTTGTCCTGCTTCCAGGACGAAGGCATGGTGGAATCCTCTCTCACACAGTCTGAAGTCTCCTCGGGGGAAGTCCTGCTTGATATCATGATAATATTGAACAGGGCACCAGTGGTCTGTGGCTCCATAATAAAAGATGAGCTGAAAATAAGAACACAAATATTTTATTCACAATAACAGTTGAAGAGAGCATGTCACAAATAAAACATCACCTGGTTATCAAGCATGTTGTCTTTATGTGTCATGTGGCTTTTATGTTATCAAATATTCACTCGTAGCCACAAGTAGAGAAATGTCACTACAGAATTATACACACACAAACACCTACCATCCCTCAGTGCTGGATCCTCACTGGGACCTGAGACCTGTACTACAAAGCCAGTTCAACAAACCCTGGCTATCTTTCAGTTATCCGGCTAAACTAACCCTAACATTGGTGTTCTGGATAACCTGAACCACAAAACTGGTTATCAACTTGCTCAGTCCACTGTGGGTTTCCTTCTCCAGCACCCAGTGTGTTGATGTGAAAGAGGCGGGGCTGTTAATCATGAGGAACATCATCAGAACAGAGAATGAAGTACCTCTTGTGATATAATGTTAACAGTCTATGAAACTGTGATACAGCTGACCTCCTATTTATGGGACTGCAAAAAGTCATATATAATGGTGTGAAATGTAAACCACAGCCTGTAATCTTACTGCAGGATCAGATGTAGAAACACCAAAAATCTTTTCCAAATATTAATAGTAAGCCAAGACTAATAATACATGAAGAGGACTATTTGTTGCTGTTGTCAGGTGAAGATACCACTCTGAGTATCTCACATAAAAACACTTGCAGTGATGTCAGACTGTTCCTGCTACCAAAGTAAAGAGTGGAAAAGTAGCTAATGACTGATGAGCTCTTTCAGACCCAAATGTTGCATTTATAATAACAGGAGACAATTAACAGTGTGTGGATATTTTTTCATAAATAATATGAGAGTTCTCAACACACAGGTGTCTCCTATTATTGTGAGCTGCAGTGATGAATCAGTGTCAAATCAAACGCACTGTCAGATATTACTGCAGGATCAAATAATCAAATCACTGTCATGTTTCTAATGTTGTAAACCATCTCTACATTTGTTAGAATCTCTGTTTTAAAACCAGTGGAAACATAAAGTCTGGACCAACAAAATGATTCTAGTAACTCTGTAAAAATATTGATCTTTAACTCTGTTTACCTGAAAGTCCCATCACTCTGGACTTGTGTCCATGTCGGCACACTTTTTTTCCATTGATGGGATTGGTCAGAGGTCAGGGGTTAAACAGGTTGTTATCTGATATTCTGAAGTCAACCTGCTGCAGAGCAGGCTAGCACCAGTTACCATGGTGATTTATCCTGGTAATAAGTGAACCAGCAGTACTGAAAACCCAGAATTAACCTTGAAGTTAATAAACTGGTCTGTGGTTGGACTAAGATTCCCTGTAGTAATGTAGTAATCATGGGCCAACTAGAAACTCTGCTAACATTGTGTGTGGAAACCAGTTGCACTGGTTTATCTCTCCACCAGGAGGAGCAGTGACCTCAGAGCTGGTGGCCTCTGCTGGGGACTTCTACCTGGCTGGATCAGTCTGGGCAGGCTGTTTCTTACCTTTTCAAGATTTTTCTTGATGGTTATGTTGTCTCTTTCCAGAACTTTCCTCATCTCCTGACCCCCCATATACATGGCATTCGCTACAAAGAGAGACAGATCACACTGCTCGAGTCATCGCTGTTCTTCACTCATTCTAAAAATATGAAATGACGCAGGCTTGAAGTTTAACATATCTGTAATTCGTTTTACACAATAGATGGAAAGAAATTTTGAGGTTAATTAAAAAAAAAAGTTGCAGAAGTGACTACATTTTGGTGAGTGACAGACGCAGCAAGCTGGAGAGACAAAGTGTGCAATGTGTGTTTCAGTGTTCATGTCTCTCCTTATTGCCTTCTTGCACATGCATTTCAGGAAGGATGGCACACAAACAAAGCAGACATGTTTAGATGAGCTGGGTTCACTGAGGTCAAAACAAAATGAGACAACACTCTCACTCACCATTAAACTTTTGAGACTGGATGCTGAATCCTCAAAGTAGATATTAATGATGTAAAGATTAGGACAGCACTCTTATAATATATATATATATAGTCTTATAATTTTTAATATTGGTGCACAGACATTTGGGGATAGATACCCTTCTTCAGCATGTAGATTAGCAATGTCCAAAAGGAAGCTCACAGGTGGGGGTTCTTATAAGTCAGTCAAATCATAACCAGTGCATCCCAGCAGGGGGTGACAAAAAAATTTACAAACACACATGTTTACATGATAAAGAACGATCTTGTTCACTTGATGAACAAAAATACAATTCATACAAAGCAAAAAAATGAAATCTCCTCATTCAGCCCATGAATAAGGGTGTCAGGATGATGTCTCCTTCTGGAGGAGGATTCTGTCTCTGTTGCCTCCTCTCTGTGTCTCTACGTACTGCAGTTCACTCAAGTTGTGTCTGATTACTGAAGTGTCTTGCCACCGATGATTTCTCTTCCTGATTACGGACAGATCATTTATGTTCACAGATCCTTGTTTTTAACTGTCATTTTGTTTTTCAACATAAAATAGATTTCACTGACTTTTCAACAGGTAAGTAACAAATTTCATATTTTATATTCTCTGAAGTCTACACCAGGATGAATGAAATGATGGCCCTATAATCACAGAATACCAGTGTATGCAGTTATGAGGAGGAAAATTTCCACTGGGGATTTGGTAAAGAAAATGAGAGGGCCTCCTCAGAAAATCTGATTTAACTAAGAAATCACACAAGTTGAAGGAGGTTTATAAAAAATATCTCTTTGTGTTGTGAACAGACTTAGATATAGGGCTGTACGTAAAGATGCAGGACCCTGCGAGGTGTCTCTGGGTCTGCTTTCAGTAACTCAGACCTCTGAACTTGGCGTACCTTTTTGAGAAGTTATCTAATATTCCACATTCATATCCTCTGTCTCATATTTCTTTTTTGGATGTTTTGGTGAAAAAGAGGGGAACTTTTCTTTCTCTTGCTCCCTCCATCTGCAAACACTCGTGTCTGTTTACTGCATTACACTAACTCTGCTGTCTCTCCGCAGCATTCTTGCTCACTTGTTTCCTAGTTTTCCCGGATCTTGGCTGCAATCTTGGCTGCGCCTGATCACAGTGATGGCTGTGCTGGTGCTGTGACCCTGCCTTTGGTCGTGCTCGTGCTGTGGCTGTACTGTTACTGTACCCCCCCACTTGCCCTGATCGTGGTCTTGGTTTTGCCTTTGCTGTGGTCCTGTCTGAAGCTACGCCTGTGTTGTGGGTCCTGGTTGCGCCGATGCCATGATCATGCTTGATGCGACCTTCTACTGCCATTATTATGAGTCACGCCTCCACTATCCAAATACGCATGGGACTTTTATCAATACCCACAATATTTGCACAAAACATCACATTCTATCATAGAGTGCATTTAGTAATTTTAGACCTATCGTTATTGTAATATGACGTTTTTGTTACCATTATTGCTGTGCATCTCTCCCCCTCTCTTCCCATCTCTCTTTCTCTCTCTCGCTCTCTTTCCTTTTTGTCATTATAATTCAATTGTTATATACGACATCTATTGCTCGTCTGTCCATCCTGGAAGAGGGATCCCTCATCATTCTCTGTCGCTTTTCCTGAGGTTTCTTCCATATTTTCCCCCGTTACAGGGGTTCTTTTCCTTAAGCAATGTGAGGGTCTAAGAGTAGATGGATGTTGTATGCTGTAAAGCCCTCTGAGGTAAACCGTGTTTTGTGATAATGGGTTTTATAAATAAAACTGACTTGACTTGACTTGACTTATCATTCTGAAAAGAAGTTTCCTGCACAGTCAGCTACTGAGGATCAGATGCAACTCTGATGAATCTTTTAAAGCAACATCACTTTGCCTTAGATTCAAAGACAGAGGATAAGTGTGTATACTTTTTGTTCATCAAGTAAACAGGTATGTTCTTTATCATGTAAACATACGTGCTTTGATACATGTAATTCTGTGACTTGAAAAATGTTTGTCTTCCCCTGCTGGGATGCACTGGTTATGATTTGATGTGCTGACTTATAATAACCCCCACCTGTGAGCTTCCTCTGTGACACTGCCAAAGTACATGCTGAAGAAGAGCGTCTGGCCTGAAATGTCTGGTATAGTATATGGATTTTTGTGTAAAGAAAAGAAAAAACAATCATCGGCTGACTTCAAATCAAATGTAAAGAGAGTCAAAAGTACAATATTTATCTTTTAAATGTAGTGGAGTGAAAGTAATAAGTTTCCATAAAAAATAACACTAAAGTTAAGTTGTACAGATACTCAAAAACTGTACTTAATTGCCATTTAGTACTTAAGCAAATGTGCTTTGTATGCATGGCTTTAAAAAATCTGACAAAAGGAATGCTTCTGCACATCTCTGGATTTATGTGTGCACACAGTTTTAGTGGTGAATCTCCAGAGTTTGAAGCATCTGGCCCCTGGACTTCAGCACAGCAGAAGCTCCACAGCTGTGCAGCTGATTACACACACACATCCTACGGCTGTGTCTTGAGGACGCTGCATCAATGGTGGCATTATATCATTGATATACAAGCTGTACAGCAAAACATCTAGCTGGCACTTAATGTAAGCAGTCAAACAGAGCAGAACCAACCTGCACAGTCTCCACTGAGCAGACACGTGGTTGGCTGGACCACACTGCGGTCCAGAGAGCGAATGCCACAGAACAGCAGTTTGATGAGGCAGGCTTTGAGTCCGTCAGGCAGCAGAGAGAGCAGGAAGACAGGCAGGTAGGCCACATAACGCATGTGACACAGCACAGGGGTCATGACCTTCCCCTGAGGAGTCTGAGCCATGCGCTCGATAGTGGGAAACAGCATGATGGCTTTTAAAATCTGCATCAAAACACACACAAAGGTCACAAATGGCACTGGAGCTGTCCTGGATCAACAGGACATTCAAAACAAATCAGAGCAGCTAAAACACTCACAGAGATAACAAGCTGTCTATTATGGAAAACCCAGAAAAAAAGAGGTTTCCATGCATTTTAAAGACAGGGGAGGCAGAAAGTTATTCTTCTGGCCCTCCTCTTGGCTCTGTTTTCATGCTTTAAAAGAATCTAGCCCCAGATGGAAAACTTTGGCCAATCACAGGTCATTTTAGAGAGAGGGCGTTCCTATTGGCTGTTCTACTAAGGCTGATGTGCATGGAGGCTGCTTAGGAGAAAGCCTGATTCAATGGAGGAGAATCCTACAGAGAAAGTTGCTACTCCAGCGCTGGCAACAACTACCTACACTGCAGAGCAACACAACAAAAGAAAAACAGAGAGTCTGAAAAGAGTCTGACAATAAACAAAAATAATAAAAAACACTGCAGTATCAGTGAAGGGTTTCAGAGATGGAGAAAAATTGTTGTTAATAGTTAAGCCTCCTGTTAATCTGAGAGGCTCACGACTGTGGCTTCAACTTCACATTTATGTAGGTAATGTCAGTTAGACCCTTAAGTCACAAGCTGCTTTTACACTGCCTGCTCAAGGCAGGAACATTGCACTGTTACGCCTCGTCGTTCTGTGTATAAGGTATGACTGAGGAAGGAGAGAACAGAGTGGTCTTGCCTCTGAGCTGGGACAGGAAGTAACAACAGCACTGCAACGAGGTCTAAGCATAGACTGTATATAAAGATGGACAAAAGGCCCCCACTTCCCCAAGCCATGCTTCAGTGAAGCTAAATATTCGGGAAATGGCCACGGCCATCTTGCACTGGTGATGTCACTCTAGCCAGAGTCTGCACAGTATCAATATTCACAGTGGGGGAGTTCCCGCCAAAACACCAGTCCAAATAATCACAAGTAGCCCCACGGAATGTGAGCAAATGGACTGTAGAAGCCACTTATTGTAGAACTAAATTCATGTTGTCCATCTTTATATACAGCCTATGGGTCTGAGTAAAAGGTAAAGCCAGAAAGAAATGACCATTGGCAGGGTGGGCATGATGTTTTGATGACATGTTGTGGGTATGACCACTCTTTTAAAATTTTAAAAGTAGCTGTCAGCTGCTAATTCAAAGAAGAAGAACGGCAGCCGTAAATGTCCACGAACAGGTAAAACAATGAGATTCAGAGATGGTAAATGATGTTATTTAGAAAGTGCTGCTGCTGCTTGTATTATTGTGTCACATGTGAGGCAGATGCCGTTGTGTTAAACATCATGCCTGTCACGCCTCTTTTGGTCCTGTGATGCCAGAACCATTTTCAAACCACAAAATGGAGCAACATGATGCTGCCATCATTTCACTCAGGGTAAAATGCAAAGGAGGGGAAGGACTTAGCAGCAGCTCTATAGAGTCATCTCTCTGTGAAAAGGGCCACAGAGTGTCCCCTGCCTCACTCCTTGCCACCATAGACCACCTCGCTGGATGAGGGGTAGAGTAGCTCCAGAGACCGACCCTGAGTTAGCGGCCATAGCAACCTGAATCCAGTCAGCTCAAACCATAGCTGCCACTCCCCGCAGGATCTGCTCTTTTTCATCAAATAAGAATCAATGAATGTATGGGAAGCACTGGGTTATTGTATAAAGCACATGCATATGCCCGTGGTCGTCTGGTGGGAGGGGCTTAAGACAGAGAGGGGACAGCTGCATGAGGTGGGTGTACTGTTTTCAACATGAGGCGCACCCAGAGCAGGGACAGCATGTGACAGGCTGCTCATTGTGTCCACACCTTCCACTGACTCCTCCTGATGATTTGATGCTCACATGCTTTACTGAACAGGGAATGTGTTTCCCCAAAAAGAAACATAATGAGATATAGAGTGCAACCTTGAGTTGAGGATTTCTCTTTATCATGTTCAGAATAATGTAGCAGCCGATGGAGTGTCCCACCAGCACCAAGCTGATGTCTCTGGGGACATGTCTCCTGAGGAAGGCCAGCTTGTGTTCAATCTGCCCGTTCAGACCAAACATGTCCTGCTCTGCTGCTGACGAGTTGTCTGTAGAAACAAAAAGTTACAAATCTCAACTTGTCTTGCATCTTTCTTTCTTGAGACTTGAAGGGTAAGACTTGCTTGTGACTTGCATGTGTGACTCACTCCCACCTCTGATTTTTGAGACAACTGTACTGTTAAATGTGTGGTTTGTGTATTTAGGAAAAAACAAATAAAAAGTGACGTGTACTTCACTTGAGCATTTGCGGCCACTGCTTTGTTATTCCTTTAGAAGAGAAATATTGCACTTTTTACTCCACGACATTTATTTCACAGCTTATAGTTTCCAGTTACTTTTCAGACCAGCTTTATACATTAAATACAAGATCAGTAAAAAATTATTTCTACACCTGAAAAATGGCCATCATAAATTGAATTGCTCTTTCCTCTATCACCCCCACTGAAAAGCTACAGTGACCGGGCAGTAAGGTGTGGGAGTTCTGCTCTGAAGATGGGGATGCAGTTCTGCAGGTAGCTGCACATCAAACATAAGTCAGGGATCATATGTTCATTTCTGCAACTGGCTGACAGAATAGCTCTATTTTCAGTCCAACTCAAAACCTCACTTAATAGGCCGCAATATTGATAATATGTGATTTTTTTCTTTTTGGTCTTAAATTGGTATTGGCCTCAAAAATCCAACATCATTCAGGCACTAATATTTACTCACACTCTCTCTTCCAATGTACTTGGATTAGCGTGGGAACCCTAGCATGTAAAGAACTGGAGAACAGTCATTACCTTCCACCATGTCCATGGAGAGCGGGGGCACACAGTGGCCAGCGTGGCTTACAGCCCAAACTGGGTGGTGGGATTCAAACATACTGTACAGTGTTTGCATAAAGGTCCTGTAGAAGCCCACCACACCTGGATTACCTGCAGTGAAAACAGCACAACATCAGCACACTCCCCCACACAACAACCTGATAACTCAATTTAAACATGTTTCTCTTATGTCCTAACTGTCATGGTGCTGTTCCTTGTAATTTAAGTAATAATCTCAAACATTTTAATCTATTAAATGTCTGTTGAGTCACTACCTGTCCACAGATTATTTAACACAAAGGTGACTGAGTCTACAGCTCACTGATCAAAGTATTGCATTCTCTATATTTTTGCAATTTTATGAACTGGGTGTCGGGGCGACTCTTGCATCAGCACCAACTTACTGCTGATGCAAACTGAACATTTCCTCCTGCTGCAGCTTCACATTAAAAGCATTTAACTGATGAAATAGTTGACTTTTATTAAGTATAACTCAAAGGAAATTATTTAATCTTTTTTTGACAATGGATCAGTTTGAAATCTTGCAGGGAGTGATGGGATAGTCAGCAGCAGCCACAGTGAGCCATTCACACCTCAGACTTTCACTGTGCTCTGCTGTCTGCAGAATCCTGCAGCGTACAACATCAAATCAAATCCAATCAGATGTAACTTTCAATAGTGCATCAGCGAGAATAAGTTAAGAGTGAAATTCAACTACAGTTGCATGGCAATGATTTCATCATTACGGTACATTTGTATCACACTACATCCTCTGCTTTATGAATTCAGGCTTTTTACATTATGACAGCGAATGCAGTTCACATGTGACTTGGGACTAATTTTTTTAAAAGGAAAAAAAACTAAAGTTCTTTTCCAGCCCTAAACAGACCAGCTGATACAGTCATGGAGAGGTTCATGTGTTCATGAACCCTGAGCTGCTGCTGACTCAATCCAACCACTAAACACACACACCACACTGTTGGTGTGCATGACTTTGTTCCTGGTCATTTTACACACAACTCGGGTCACTACATGAGCTGATAATGTGGGGCCTGTCTCTGCTGGTATGACTTAAAGTGAGGCACATTCATGTATACAGAACTCACCTGGAATGATGAGAAAAAGCACCTTGTGTTTTTCAGAGTGTAACTGATGGGAGCCAAACTTCAGCACCTCTGTGATGGCTCCACAGCAGTAGATAAAGTCTGTGTGTGGTTCATCCATGTTGTCTGTCAGCATCCTGTCTGTATCATCCGTTCTGAGGGAAAAGGAGAAACAATGAATACCGGCTGTAATTCTATCATTTGCTTAATAAGTCACATTTATGCAGCCTTTAAGACTGTGTAATCACATTTATACAGATCAACTGAATACAATGCTGCATTAGAATTAGAGAGGGGGAGAGGGGGAGAGATGCAAAGCAATAACGGAAACAGACGCATGTCATAACACAATAACGATAGGTGCGAAATTATCAAATGCACTCTATGATGATATTGTAGGTGTTGATAAGATTCTCATGCATATATTGATAGGGAGGTGTCCAAAGGCATGATCACAGCATCTGCACAACCAGGACCAAGAGCACGATCAGGGCATGTGGGGGGTACAGTATCAGTGCAGCCACAGCACAAGCACAACCAAAGGCAAGTTCACAACGCCAGCACAGATATCACAACTTTCAGGGACAGCCAGGGTTTCGGCCAGGGTCCGGGAAAGCGAGGAAACAAGGGAGCAGGAATGCTCCAGAGAGGCAACGGGATTTGTGTAGTGCAGTTTAACAGAACCAAGGTGGTAAACAGTAAAAAGGATAAGCACTCAGTGAGGATCCTAGAGTCTTGGCTCTGTGGCTATGACATCATTTCTTTCATCCAAACCATCAAAATCTAATCAGATCACCATTGAGTCTAACTGGATGTTTATCAGGTTGACAAACATCCACTTTGTGAAAAGTGTTTTTGGGTCACTGTGAGCTTGTCCTGTGTTTGATCCTTCTTTCTTTTGTCCTTTTGTAGGCTTCAGTAAGGTAGAGCGCTTTAGCTATTTAGCATACTATTATATTAAGGGCAAATACATTTGAATCATACTTAAAACTGACGCAGAATCTAACTTTTCATAAAGTGTCCCAGTTTACCAGTATAACCCCTACAGATTATCAGTAAAAAAAAAAAAAAAGTCCAAAGGTGGCGCATTTCTTCCACGTCACAGGTTCACGTGCATGCAGTGTCTGTCAGATTCACAGCTCCTCCAAACAATAAGATTGTGAACTTTGCAAAACACGAGTACAGTTACAGATTTCCACATGTTGAAGTTAGCCTCCACAGCTCTCAGGTGAACGACACAGAGAAGACAGACAACTGACCACAGAGTTAATGGAAATGCAACGTAACGTAAACTTATACAGTTAGATTTCTTGGTGCAGAACTAAAGAATGATTGATGCAATATCATATTTGTACAGAGCGGAGTTACAGGATGAGATATGGAGCCGTGTTGAATAGATAGATTGTTGCGACACCTTTCTGTGACAGTGGCACGAGCATTACCTACAGTACTGAGTGACGTCAACGTTAATCCTCAGAGACGGAAGGTTCAGTGTTTTTCTGACGCTCTCTGACGGCTGTGAGGTGGACCAGAAGATCTCTGACCCGTCAGCAACAGCAGAGAGCCTGAGATGATGACTTCCCTATAATCCATCCATGGCCAGAACTTCAAAATTCCTGCTGTTTGAGCACTTCCTGCTCCATTCTGATTGGTCAGATTAGCAGCCAAGCTCTTTCTTCTTTTTATACAAGTATGGTCCCTATCACACTCAAAGCTGCATTACTGCCCCCTGCTGGAGTCCAGCTAGAACAGGTAGAATCGGGGTGAATGAATGAATGAATTTGATTTCGTTCACAAACACCTTGAAAAACAAAGATTAGTTCACATATATTGCTTCAGTCAACAACCAAAAAGGCAAAAGGCTAAAGCCCAAGGCCTAACCTATATCAACATAAGGATAACCCAGAGAAACAGCAATGCCAAAGACAGAAACAAATCAATGAATTCTTAAAAAAAATATACTCCTCAATCATTTAAAATTATAGTCTGTAATCATTTTACATTTTCAGACTTTTTGAAACTCAACAGAGAGCAAAATAATTTCAAATCAGCAGGGAGTCCATTCCATAATTTGACTCCCAGAGCTGAAACACATTGTTGCATTTTACATTTGTCTTCACTTTGCATATTTAAAAAAACAACAACCTTCTTAATTTAAGAAAAAATTGAATACAGACAGGATGGCTTTTGTTACGGATTTGAAAAAATATTTCCATGTTTTTAAATACACGCGCACGCACACACACCAGTAACAACAGACTGTAGGTTTTGCACATTCAAAGATGTGCAATTATTCATTAATATGCATCAGTTCTGTTAAATATTTTATGTTAATTTCACCTAAATTACCCAGTTGCTCCTCTTTCCAGTCTTCCCAGTACCATGAGCAGTCCCACTCAGACTCTCTGAAAGCTGAACATTTGCTGCTTTGGAGGATACATAGGTTTTCGGAATTCATTGTGAACCTCTATGGTTAATTATTATTAAAAAACAAAAAAAAATAGGGCCCAGAAAATACAGAACTAAAGGCTGCTGGAATCATTTCTGTATTATTCTCGAACTGTTCAAGTCTTTGTGTCAATTTGCCATCATTTCAGACCTTTCAACAAGACAGTCTCCTAGTCGTACTGTGATGGGAGGACTTGTTGCTACAGACCTCGAGATGGTCTCCAAACTGTGCACACTGGTTGTTGTAAATAGCTTTTGTGTCCAGTGCTTCCAAAACGCAGTGCAGCAGTTAGTTATTGCAGTTCTGTGTCTCCTCTATGAAGCATTCTCAGAAAACATTAAGAGCTCAAATTTAATTGCATGTTCAATGCTGCTTTGTGAAATGTTGTAGTGTTGCCATTTATGACATTTATTTGTTGCATGGAATCATAAAGTATGGTTTCAGTAAAATGTAGCCGTTGCCAGTTCAGTTAGGTGTCAGGTGAAGTCAGGTGGGACACATTTTGGCATATTACCAAGAAAACCACCGAGAACTTTTCAGATTACCTTAAGATTTACTTTTACAACGTGTTATGGTTCTCTGCTTTATTTCAGTGAAGGAAATATGTTGTTTAGCAAAAATAAATTAGAAACTTTGGACCTTCAGACACATCAAAAACACCTACCTCACTCTGATGAGTAAAGGAAAAGGCTAGGCTAGTAAGAGTGCAATGGGACAGTCATGTTTATTTTTTTAAATGGTTAAATCCATTTATCAGTTCAGTCTTTGATTAAATCAAAATATAACCTATGTAAAGAACATTTGTAGCAACAATGCAATAACACAATAACACTGGCTGCTATAGTGATTCAACTCACACCCAGCAGGTCCCATGGGCTGACCCACAGGTTGGGCTGTTCAGGTTAGTTTGTTAGAAAATTTTGCGTGTTTTTGGCGGTTTGGGTCATAAAGTGACGAAGCAGCATTCTGAGTAAGCTGTTACACTTTCTCCTGGCAAATCCTTTCTCTCTTACACAACAAGCAGCTTTCTCATCAGCGCTGCTGCACTCAGGCTTTCTGATTTGGCTTTTGACCTGGGAAATCTGCAGAGGTCTGACATATTTATATCTGTAAATATGCAGGCCCAAAAGTGTTCTTACAGCAGCAAGAGTCTCTCTGTCCACACTGACAGTTAAATACACGTTAAATATGCAACTCTGTAATGTCATGTAAACAAACCACTGTACCTGTCAGCTGTGCACTCATGTAAAGAAACCAAAGAAGTTATCAGCTGTGCACTCAAGATCATAGACTTAAGAAAGATGGGTGAGTAGTTGTTGTCTCTCTGTCCTCTGATACTTTTTTCAAGCAACAACCCCCCCCCCACAATACAGCCAACAGCAAGTAGGTCATCACCAGACATTTTCAGCTCTGGTTTGCAGTTTGGGTTCAGGTTAATGATTAATACACATGAGTGCAGGTAGGGTGGGTCAGGATGGCTCCCACAGTGGGCCAGGTTGGGTTAGATTTTAGAAAACCCTGATGTGTGCATCGCTACAGGCTTTAGAGCCCAGGATGTAAACCTTATTTGTCCTATTTTACCTGATGCCCCACATTACTTGACTTCAACCAATAGTAATGGTACAAAAATGTCAGTGTTTAGGATTAGGCAGGGTCATCATTCAGTAGGCTATCCTTGTGGCCTGAGGGTAGAAGCTCCTCCTGTCCCAGGTTACCAGGGGGGTGATGAGGTCCAGGGTGGATAGGTTGTTTTTTTGTCCTGCTAGCAGCAGGACGTGGTGCTTTGGTTGAATTTTCTTTTTGTACTTTTGTGGAATAAAACTGCATTTAACCTTATAGCAACTGCTCCATTGAGGCAGCAAACAATAATGCTACAAGATACTGTTGGATCTACAGTGGGCCTATAGTAATGTCATGTGAAGTGACGGACCTATCACTCAAAACCACAACACAATTTATTCAACTTAACCACTGTCACTTTTACATTATAGTGACAGCAATCAGCATAAGTTAAATGTCTGCAAGAAGAATCCTGTAAGAAGAATGATGTATAAAAACCTTAAGTCTTTAATGTGTAGAAGTCGTTTACTCTGCTACAAGTGAGTTACTACCAAATAGAGCACCTTTTTTCAGTGGTGGATGAAGTACAGATTTCTCACCAGAAAATGACTTTGGTAAAAGTTAACATCACCTGTTATAATTACTTGAGTAAACAACATCAGTGTGGGGTCCACTGAGGGGCCGTGTCCTACTACCCTCTTTGCAGAGCTGCTTCAGGAAGTTTTTGGGGAAGAGCTCCTGGAGTCACCGCCGGAATTCGACAGGGCACACTGCACACTCTCCGACAGGCCGAAGCCGGGGCAGAGACCGAGGCCTGTTATCATCCAGCTACACAGGTACCAGGTGAAGGAGAAGATCATCCACGAGGCCAAGAGAGGCAAGCTACAATATCGAGGCTCCCCCATCTCCATCTACGAAGGCTACGCTCCAGAGGTGGTAGACCTCCAACATTATCGAGACGTGATGTTGGAGCTGTACAACCTGGGCTACAAACCCGCACTGCTGTTCCCCGCCAAGCTCACCATTGTAACAAAGGACAGAGGTAAGAGGAGGCTCTCTTCAGTTATAGAGGCTAGAAGCTTCATTGCATCCATGCACACGGAGAATGCCTGACTTCAGTGGGTGGCTATTAGCTGTTGAGCTGCTGAGCCATCGTTTCGCTACCTGAATAGCCGTACCTTGACTAGTCTTGGTCAGTGCTGTGCTAATCGACCCACTTATCATTAGTGGCATTAGCCTACTACTGCACAAACCACTCGATATGAGGGCCCATGTTTAGGCTGTGTGGACCTTCAAAAAAACATTGCTAGTGTCATGATTCCTGCATTTCCTCCTCCTCCCCCCGCTGCCAGTATTTTTCCATTCATCCTTCCTCTGCTCTGCTCTACCTGCAAGCCACGCCCACAGCTGCAGCCTGCTCTCCCCACAGCTGCAGCTCATCACCCATCAACCCAGTATTTAAGACACTCCAGCCCTCTCAGTCATTGCCAGATCGTCCTCTGCTATTATGCATGTCTTTCCAGCGCTTACCTGCCAGATCTTCCGTTGCCGACTCTGCCCGTCCCCGACCTGCTCTCCTCGCCTGCCTGCCAGTGTACATACCTGCCTTCTGTCCTCGACCACGTGCTCTGTTTCGGCGTTCCGGAAATCTGACGGCTCTGCTGGTAAACACTCCTCTGCTCGGCTTCGACGTTCCTCCTGCCTGTTTCCCTGTCGGTGCTGCTGCCCTCGCGGACGGATTTCCTGGTTACCGATCCCCTGCCTGCCCTCGACCATTCTTCTGCTCGACCCCCGACGACGCTTCCACACGTGTAGTCGGCTCGTTGTGCTACGGGGCTTCCTCCTCACCAGCCACAGTAGGTACAGGCTTCGTTTCTTCTCTTCGTGGGAAACCCAGAGACACTGCTTGGGCTTACCGCCTGAACAACGAACTGACTATCTGTAAACTGAACTTTCTTTGTGTTGGTATTAATAAAAGTTATTACCGACCGCCAGGGCGTTTTGTTGTACTGCATCTGGGTCCTAAGCACACCCGTTACAGCTAGCTGTTTTGTTTATTTTTTCTCTCTAAGGCTTGACAGTTGCAGGTTAACTCAATATCTGATGTTAAAGGGCACTTCTGCCCCTTTTTGTTACATTCTTCTCCCTGCCTGTGCATACATACGTATATATGGAACTCTGTCGGGTTACCTGGAGTACTCTTATCTTTTGTTGCTCAAGTATTCCTTCAGTTTGGCTTTTTTTTTTTTCTTTTATTGAAGTTATTTAATGATTGAGGTGTTTTCAGTACTAGTTAACCATTTTTACCTCTTGAATATAATGTCTCAGACATGCAGAGCACTCTGTTGGTTTCAATTTTAATTCAGAGACAATGATGCATATGTGCCTTATTTAGAGACTTAATTGCCTTGTTTGGTGCATCAGCGTCTGTGTCCACCCAGAAAACGGGTTCCATGATAAGGCCGTAATAAGTTTGTTTTTATCCATTTTAGACCACTCTTTTATGGTGCGCTTTTAACATGTTTTTATCTGTGACTATATCTTTTAACTGGATAAATGATTTTACCAACAAACTTGGATTTTAAGATTGTAGACAGTTACCAATGTCAAGGACAAGTCCACCACTCACCTCATCGCCTGCTGCCTGTGACATCTGTCTCCAGCTCAGCCAGAGGCTCTCTGAGCTGGAAGTTAGGGTCTCTCTACTCCTGGGGATCGGCAAGCCACCAGGGACCCTGGACACGATAGTGCCGGTTGAGCGGGCGACTGACAACAACTGGGCCAAACTCAGGGCCCCGGGTCAGTCGCCACCGTGGACTCTCTTCCACAGGAAGAGCTGCGGTAGCAGGTCTCCCCCGTGTCTCCCTCGCTTCCAGGACCCCTGTCTGTCCAATAAGTTCAGTCCGCTGGATGAACTGGAGTTTCCTCTGCTCACCGCCTCCTCACAATGGGACCTAAGACCACCTCCCCGGCCCTCCATCCTCCAGAGAACTGCGCCCCTCTCCTTCACGCCGTGCCCACAGCCTCCAACAGCTGGAGCCTCCACCCGACAAGCCTCCACACGTCGGACCTCCCCCTCCAGCCACCAGGACCCCGACGACTGGAGCCTCCACACGTTGGGCTCCACAACCTGACCCAACTACAATTATCATCAGGGACTCCATCATGTAACAGGTAACTACAAACAGGCATCATAGCAATCACACCAGTGGAGCCAACATTGACAATTTAAAGACAATAAAACCACAGACAACCATCCTGCAGAGGAAGCAGACTGCTGTGACCCTTAACATGGTACTACTGAAACATACGTTCACTGTCAAATAAAACTTTTCTTATTATTGAACTAATTTTAGATCATAATATTGAGTTTGTTCTGAAACTGAGACATGGCTGGGCACCGATGCACCAGCTGCCCTCATGGAAGCTTCCCCACCAAATTTTAACTTCACTTTTCGAGGAGCGGCAAAAACGGTGTTGGCACTGCCTTCATCCTCTAAGACAGGTTTGTTTTTAAGGAAGTGTCATTCGTCAGTGTCACCACCTTTTGAATACCATGCCTTTGTTTTTAGCAGCCCTCCTATTTTATGTTTGAACAATTTACGGACCACCCAAACACGGTGCTAATTTTATTAATAAATTCTCCGATTTACTTTCAATTATCCACACCTCTTACAAAAAAATCATTATCTGCGGTGATTTTAACATATACATTGATAATTGGTCAGACCCAATCGCCTCTGAGTTTTTAAACCTGCTTCACTGCATGGGTTTTATTCAGCATGTCACTGAACCCACTCACAACAGAGGACACACTCTGGATCTTGTCATAACATCCAGCCTGTCCACCAGTGCGTCCTCTGTTGTTGACTTGGCATTGTCTGACCATTTCTGTGTCTTTTGTTAACATCACTGGTTTTATTCAGCGGGAACCTTCGAAGCAAACTGTGAGGAAACGATAACTTACTTCTGAAGTGGCTGCAAATTTTATTAAGGTTTTACATGACATTCCTGTTGACCTTCTTTGTGTGATTTTATCATTAAGAATTTTAACAGCAACTTAAATTCGACTCTGGACTCCGTCACCCCACTGAAAACGAGGGAGGTGAAAAGAAATCCTATTCCCCCATGGAGAAATTAATAAATAAAACAATTAAAAAGAAACTGTAGGACAGCAGAAAGGAAATGGAGAAAATCAAACTGTTAATACATTACCAAATCCTCCGTGAGCAACTAAAAATTTACAATAATGCAGTCAAATATTCCAGAAAGGCTCACTTCTCTAAACTCATCACAGACCATAAACACAATCTAAAAATCCTCTTCTCTACTATCAATCACCTTATTAACCCTGATTTCTTGAAGTCCAGCAGGATGTCAACAGACTCCCTTTGTGAGGACTTTGCAGACCACTGCAGAGGTAAAATTGATAAAATTAGATCAGATTTATTACCATATCAGAATATGGTTTTTAACAAACCAGAATCTTTGCTTTTATCTGAGGAAACACTGGAGAGTTTTGTCCTGGTTGATGCTGAAATGCTTGGTAGAGTTTTCTCCCAAGTAAATCTTACAAACTGCTTTTTAGACCCCATTCCCAGTTCACTTTTTAAAACATTTTATGGATTCTTCGAGGACGAACCTTTAAACATCATAAATTGCTCTCTTCAGACGATTTCTTCCCCACTGCCTTTAAGACTGCAGTGGTCAAGCCCCTTCTGAAGAAAGAATAGCAACTTAGATGCTAACATTCTTGATAACTACAGACCAGTATCCAACTTACCGTTTTTAAGCGAAATTTTAGAAAAACTTGTTTTTACTCAGCTAAATGATTTTTCAAATGAATACAATATTTAAGAAAAATATCAATCTGGTTTTAGGACGAACCACAGTACAGAGACAGTCCTGTTAAAGATTGGAAATGATTTGAGGTATAACATGGACATGAAGAAACCTTCTGTCTTGGTGCTACTGGATCTAAGTGCTGCTTTCAATACAGTAGATCACCAAAATCTTTTAAACTGACTCCACAACCTGGTCAGCCCCTATGGTACTGTTTTTAACTGGTTTTCTTCCTATCTCACAGATAGAGAATTTTTAGTATGTGTGGATACCTGCTCCTTGAAGAACTATAAAATAAACTGTGGTGTGCCCCAACACTCAATTTTGGGCCCCACACTTTTTAAAATCTACATGCTCCCACTTGGGAACGTCATCAGGGGGCATGGCATCAACTTTAACAGTTATGCTGATGATACAAAGTTATATATCTCTGTGTCTCCTGATGACCCAGGACCACTCCATGCCCTTTTTAACTGCATTTTAGACATCAGGTCCTGGATGGCAGATAACTTCTTGCAGCTCAACCAGGACAAAACTGAAATTTTAATTATTGGTCCTGAAACTCAGAGAGAAACTCATAACAAAACTACAGACTGTTTTTAAACCCATCACAACAAGTAAAAAACCTGGGCATTATCTTTGACTCTGAGCTTGGTTTTATTCCACACATATAAAATATAACAAAAATGGTATTTTACCATCTCAAAAATATTGCCAGCCTGTTTCTCTCCCAAGCAAACACAGAGATGCCGATGCATGCTTTTATCTCTAGTCGTATTGACTACAGCAATGCTCTACTCTCTAGTCTTTCTAAAGAACATTACTTAGCTACAACTAATCCAGAATTCAGCAGCATGTGTGCTGACGAGGACCAGAAAGAGAGCACAGATTACGCCTGTTTTAAAGTCTCTGCATTGGCTCCCTGTGTGTTTCAGGATTGAATTTAAGGTACTTTTATTGGTTTGTAAAAGTCTTAATGGTCTTGAGCCTTCTTATTTATCAGACTTGTTTTTATCACATGAACCCCTGCAGACCCTGAGGTCCTCCAGTACCGGCCTTTTAATTATTCCTAAAGTTAGAACAAAAACCCACGGTGAGGCATCATTTCAGTATTATGGCCCCCATCTGTGGAACAGCCTGCCAGAGGACCTGAGGGCTGCAGAGAGTGTTTTTAGTCTAGCTTTTAGCTAATCTTTCTTAGTTATTTTTATTTATTTATTGATTCTTAGGTTGTTAAACTGTATGTTTTAGCTAATTTTAGTTTACATATATTTTATCTCAGATTTGTTTTGTTTTATCTTATATGTTTAGATGTTGTTTTATGTTTTTAAATTGTGAAGCACATGCTACATTAAATGTATGAAAAGTGCTCTATAAATAAAGCTTGATTTGATTTGACTGGATTTGTTTAGTTTCTTAAAACATTAGCACACCGGTTTGTAATGCAATGCTTGGTCTTATACACACTCAAAATGTTTTTCATGTGACCTTGTTAAGCTTGACTTGGGATTGTTTACAGTTGGAATAAGGGAGGAGACCCCGGAAGTTAGTAGACTTTGCGAGTCATTGAGCTCAGAATGAGGATCTTTGTTTTGGGTGCAACCCTCGGTGTGGTCATGCATAGGACAATTGTGAGCGTTTGTTTTATTTCTCTATGTCTCTTCTCTGCTTTTTATTTTTATGTTATTTCTTTTTCTTTTGGGGTCCTTTTTGTTTGTGTGTGTGTCTGTTCTCTTTCTTTTTGATTTCTCCGTCTCCCGCCCTCTATAAGAAACGGCTTCAACTGCACTCAGAACACGGCATGCTAATGACGCATTTAGTGGGGAAACAGCTGCGACAGTCCAAACATTGTTTTTTTGAACAGGGAGACAAGACTGGGAGACTCTTGGCACAGCAGGCTCGTGTAGCCAGCACCTCTAGATTAATCCCCAGGATCAAATCAGCTAATGGCAGTCACATTTTCCGATCCAGTTGAGATTAATAAGTGTTTCTCAGAGTTTTCTGCCAAGCTGTATACCTCTGAATGCCCCCCAATCACTGCAACGGCCCCCAATTCCTTAGAATCATTAATAGACCCCCAAATTGCTGAAAATATTGCAGTTTAATTCTATAAGGCAGGGCTATTCGATTACAAATTCAGTTGGGCCAAATTTTAAAATCAAGAAATGTAGCCAGGCCACACGTTAGGTGCCCAATAAGCAGCTGGTAATGACAAATTTCAAACCAATACAGATCAATGTGATGAAAAACATGCACTTTTTATTCAGTCTCCCTTTTAAATTTGGTAACATGACAAAGGCACATAAAACAGTGCACAAACACAATAACAGAACTGTAATTGAACAGAACCTGAGCTAGTAGAAATATTTTTTTTCACTTAAATAAAAATAAAATAAATAGAATGAAAAAATAAAATGAAATTCTGTAAATAATCATTTTGGTCACATCTTACCCAGGCATATCTCAAAGTACATAAAAACAAAATGTGCACAGTTGTAGCAGTAACATTTGTTTCTGGTCATATCTGAACATGCCCCATTACAAAGTGCATTTAACTGAATAAAAAAAGAACTGTCAAACAATTCACTGCATAAACATATGAATGAAACTAAACCACACATCTACTACTACAGTTTGTTTTAAATCACCAAATCTGTGATTAGGAAACTTAGGAAACTTTTAGTTACACAACCCACATTCCCCTGCTGAATTTCTCAATGGGAAAAGTGACATTTTTTGTTCTGAACGAGAGCAGTGATTTTTGGCTCATAAGATGTCAGTGCAATTTGAAGGCAGTGGTGAAGAGTGCTGTCAGCCAGGGAACAGCGATTGCAACTTTTTATTGAGTTCATGTGTGAAAAGCTTAAATTACATGTATATGTCGATTCAAACATACTGAGCATGCAGATGGCTACTTTATGAACGTTGGGGAACTGGTGCTTGTTGACATCACTCCAAAACTTCACAGATCCCTTTGTATGAAGCTCTTGTGCCATAGTTCGGGTAACTACAAGTCCACAAGTTCCAGTATGAATTTCCCCTCATCTATGGAGGGGACCACCTCCTTTGCTCTGGTGGATATGCCCCCTGCTGTTGCAACAGTGAAAGGGTCCCTGGCAAAGCCCATTACTTCTGTGGGTAGAGCAAGTCCATCCAATTGACTGGATGGACTTCAACCTCACAATGAAATCCTATCACATCCGTGATATGTGCCGGCAATGATATGCTTTAGCGTAGCATCGGAAAAAGCAGCATTCTGCCGGTGCTCAAGTCGGTCGCAAAAAGGTCCAGTTTGACTTGGAATGCGCGCATCTGTTCCACAAGATCAATGACATTTTTGTCTCTGCCCTGTAGTCCCACATTTAAGTCATTCAGGTGTTTGATTATGCCACACCGGAAGCAGACGTCAGCTATGAATTTGTCGTCCAGTATGTGTTTCAAGTGTGCTTCCGCCTTTTTGTGCTTGCTGCTGTGGAGGAAAGCTGTAATCTCCTCTCTGACATCATAGAAACGCTCCAGTGCTTTACCTTTGGACAGTCACCTGACGTCATTATGCAAAAGTAGGTCATGGTGCTTAGCAGACATTTCTGACAGCAGCTTGTGAAATAGGCAATGTTGGAGGCTTGATGTGGAACAAATAAAATTAATTGTAGCCATCACACTGTCTATTGTCGTTTTAAGATTCCTGTTAAATTTCGCACACAACACCGTCTGATACACAATGCAGTGTAAGGATGTTATCTGGGGTGCAACAGCAGACCACCGTGCTGCCACTCCACTTACTTTATCTGCCATGGATGGAGCTCCATCTGTCACAAGCATGCGCACACACTCCATATCCAGACCATGGTCTTTAAAAAATGTTGAAATCTTTTCAAAGACTACCTCGCCAGCTGTGTGTCCTTCTAACGACATTAAGCCAAGCAGTTCCTCAAGCATTTGCCGTCAAAAAAAAACAACGGACATATAAGCACAATCGTGCAGTATCAGTTCTGTCCGTGGACTCATCTACTGCTATAGACATGACATCAGCTTTCTTCAGTTCCTTCAACAGCGTTTCAATTACATCTGTAGCTAGAATTTCAACGCTGCGAATGTTTGACTTGTCTGACAGGGGTACATTATTAATAGCAGATGTCACACTCCTTTTCATTCTGTTGTCATTATCACTTCATCCACGATGGCAAGCATACAATCTTTCGCAGTTTCAGAATCAGGGTTACGGCCCTGAGCCATGAGCTTTAATCCCCTCCTCTCGCAGTATGTGGATGTATGTATGTGTGTGTGTCTAACCATCCAATTGAGTTACAGCTGTCCCCAGAGGGCGTGTCCTTCCTGGTGGCTGGTGATTGGTGCAGCTGGTCGGTGCGGGGCTCCACCAATCCAGGAGAGACAGCGGTTATATGCTCAACTGATGGTGGCAGACACCACCCATATCTCCTGGTTGTGAAGTTGTTGCTTGTGAATTGTGTAAAGTGTAAGACAATTTGATTCCTGTGCGTGTCCCAGATTTGGGCCAGGGTAAGATTAAAATACTGATTTTGTACTGCACTCACCATAGGTTTTGTCACTGTTTAGGTTCACTAGGTTCAGGGGTGCTGGTCATTTGTCTTTCTCTTTTTCACTGAGTCACTAGAGTAGTTAGTTAGGTTTTGTTTTAGAGATATTTGAGTCATTTGTCACTGTAATCTTTAGCTTTACATAGTCAGCTCCAGTTTTGCTTTAAGGAGTCCTCTTTTTGTTATATTTATATCATGGTTTTGACAGCAGCTGGCGGCCCTTATCTGTTTTGCACTTAATATCCACATGTCCTTTTTTAAATAAATACACCTTAATTCACAATCCCCTCCAATGACTGTGTGTGTTACTTCCCTTTTCCCCATTGTGAGCTGGGTTTGTAACAGTCAGTAAATGGCCTTTTCTTCTTCACCAAAACACAGAGGGAAGCTGCTGTAGCTCTCTCTTGGGCTGTGCATGTCTGCACCATTGAAGTACAGCTCCGTTTGTAAGATGCAATCAAAGTCTGCACTTTTACCGTTCTCTCCTGAGATCCCTATGGGAACTTTGTCCGGAAAGTCGGGTATTTCTCGATGTGGTGCCTCCGGACATTGAAATCTTTTAGTACCCCAACGCACTTATGGCCAATTAAACACACGGGTTTGGGTTTGAACGTGCTGGTAAAATAAGTGTTTGTCAGTCCTGATGGGGTTAAATCGATGGTTTTCATGTCAATTCTACGTTCCAGAGTTGAAAAGGACATGTTTTAGACTCGGTATCTTGCCACCACGTCTGTCAGCACCGCTAGCCACGCTTGCATTGTGGGTAGACTGTTGTGAGGCTACGCAGAGTGTTGCATACAGAGTCTAAAACAGTGAAGGAATTTCTGAAATCTTGCGAAACGAGTTGCCCTCTGCATGTCTTGCTGGACCACAGGCTGGACCACTCAGGGGTTGGTTCTGGGCTGTATGTGACCTGCGGGCCGATAATTGAATAGGCCCGCTATAAGGCATACTCAACGCTATTAGCCTCTATTCTAGCCAGAATGCTCAATGATTCCTTTACTGCAGGCTGACTACCAGCAACTATGTCAAAGGCACCAATCTCATTTCTTTTGAAGACGGATAGAGACCCTACTTCTTGTGGTAGTTATAGACTGGTTTCACTTTTAAATGTGGATTGCAAGATCCTGGCCAAGGTCCTCTCCATCCACCTCCAGACTGTGATGTCATCTATAATTTCATTAGACCAGACAGTTTTCATGTTAAGCAGACACCCTTTTTTCAACACTTTTTCACTTTTTCAACGCTTTTAAATACCATATTTTCACCCACGTCGCCTACCCCAGAAGTCGTAGTGGTGCTTGATGTGGAGACAGTCTTAGATAGGGTGGAGTGGAGCTTTCTGGTTTTTTACCTTAGAAAAATTCGGCTTCGATCCTAGTTTTATTTCTTGGGTTATACTTTCATATGCCACTCCATTGGCTTCCATTAATACCAACAGCATTCACTCACCATACTTCCCTCTCCAACGCGGGACTCAACAGCACTGTCCACTTTCACTCTAGCTGTTCAACATAGCTATTGAGCCGCTAGCTATCTGGCTCAAAGAATAGAGTGCATTTGAGGGTATCATTCACTACGGCCCAGTTCACAAACTTTTCCTCTATGCTGACAACCTTCTGTTATTCATTTCAATGAATCAAATTTCATTTGTCATTATTGGATCACTTTGGATGCCTGTCAGGGTATGAACTGAATATCCAAAAAAGTGAATTACTTTTTATGAACAATCTGGCAAGGTCACTCCCACGATCCACATTCCCCTTTTAGGATAGCTGAGAAGGGATTCAGGTATTTGGGGGTGTTTATAACCAACTCCTTTAAAGAACTACTCCTAAAGAGCTTTCAGCCGTTCATAGATGAATGCAAAGGGGATCTGTCCAAATGGGGTGCTCTTCCCCTATCTCTTGCAGGTCGAGTAAATCTCATCAAGATGGTTATTCTTCCAAAATTTTTGTATCTCTTCCAACATATCCCATTATGTCTACATAAATCCTTCTTCACTAATCTCGATCAGCACCTTAAAGCATCCATTCGGCATAATAAACCAGCCCCTCTGAGGAAACCTATTCTTTAACTACCTAAATCTGAAGGTGGACTAGCGCTTCTGAATTTTCGTCATTACTTCTGGGCACGTAACATTAATAAACTATTGTACTGGATCAGTGGCAGACCTACTGACACCTGCCCACCATGAGTTCACATTGAAGTGTCATCCTCATCCTACTCTCTCCATTCTGTGGTCCATTCACAGCTGCCCATAACTGCTCATAGGTTCTCTCCCAACCCGGTAGTTGCCAACACAGTTGAAATCTGGACCCAATTCAGGAAACAGCATGGCTTACACAGAGCTTCACCTCATACTCCGATTGTAAATAACCATGCCTTCCTTCCCTCCTGTTTGGACCTTACTTTCCACATGTGGTCAACCAACGGCCTCAGAACACGTAAGGACCTATGTGAACATGGAGTCTTCTCTTCTTTTGCATCTCTGTCGATTAAATATAACTTTCCCAACAGCCTTTTCTTTCGCTTTCTCCAAGTAAGGCATTTTATCCAGAAACAGTTTCTGCACCTCCCAATCACTCCCCACCCCCAGCATGTCATTGCCTTCACTACCCTGGGCCAGGCGTGCCATTCTTTTCAAATGGAAACATTTTTCTCCTCCAACTCACAGCAGCTAGATATGGGAAATTTTACAGGGCCTACAATTTGAGAAATTAAGGTTCTCACAGAGAGGGGCTTTGGCTTCCTTTCACAAGACCTTGGACCCCTTGCTAACCTTTATTAGTAACAGCCTTACTGTCACTCCTGATGATGCCGAGGATGCGTCTTAAGCACAGCTAACTGTTTAAGAGAGACGGAGTACCCCCCCTCCCTTATGTTCTTTCTTATTTTTTCTTTCTCATTTATTTATCTGTGTGCACTTGACTTTGTTATTTGTTTATTTATTCAATTATTATTTTAATATGTCTATTTGTACACTCATCCAATGTCCGTATATGTGCTTAAATATTTGCATGATGTAGCCACAACCGACATGTGTAGTTTGGTAGGAGGGTGGGTGGGAGTGAATTTTCGTTGAGGATTTCCTCTTTCTCCACTTTTTTCATCATTTGCATATACAATGGCATACCCTGTATATGTCACGCTCCTTTGTATTATCTGCAAAAAAACCTGAAGAAAAATAACTGGGAAAAAAAATGGAACATACTGTCGCGTCCCGCAATCACAAAGCAGTGAGACGTTATCCAGGTTTCCTGGGAGTTTATTCTGGCACAGTACACAGGCTACTGTGGGCCGTAGCCAATGCCAAAGAAACAACACTTAGCCTGTTAACAGTTCACTTCCTAGCCCTTGTCACCTGCTCTCCGTCCTGACACACCCTCCCTCACTCTCACAAGTGCACCAACAACAATCAGGAGCGAGCTTATTCACACACTGTCACATGTGACTCCAATGACTGACAGGCTTCTAGCTTTTCATGACAGGTTCAATGGCATTCTGTGAATCTCACCGATTATGGCAACTGAACAACACAAACAACTAATCCCATAACATTCAACATAACAGAGAACTAACACGTTCCTCAGTCCATTACAATACATTACACTTGAAGAAAAACTATGTCTTTTTTTAACAACTAAAATTATTTAAAGGGCAAAATCCAGTTTTTTTCCCTCCTATTCTTTCATTTGTCCATCTTTCCTCCTTCCTACCTTCCCTATTTTGTGGTAAGTAAATGTGTGGGGGGAATGAAGTGGAGTAAAAGTGAAAGGTGACAGAAATGTTAAAAACTACTCCAGCACAAACACGAGAGAGACAAGGGCTTAATTTCCTAGAGGATTTAATTATTACATCATTAATGATAGGCCTACATGTAAACAGACAAGAGCAGTTATATCTATGGCCTACTTCTTCAGCGGGGGCCTACAGAACAAACATCAGAGTCAGGATCAATCTGGACACATCTTCACTACATTCTGAATATATAAGAAACCTCATTAGATTTCTGATCAGACCACCCAAGCAGTGTTTCTCTCCAGATCTCCCGCATACTTGCTCACACCGGACAGTCCTCTCACACAGCTACCAGAATCCAGGCACTGATGGCCAATCCCTGGCTTTATATTGGCAGGAAACTCTTTGTGATTCACCTGCAGAGGTGCTCTCACCCTACTTGTCAGTCCTCACACTTTGGTATAATTTAAAACTAAAATAATGCACACTCCTTAGACTTAGACTTAGACACGTTTATTTATCCCACTTGTGGGAAATTAACTTGTCACAGCAGCTGTGTGTACATAAAAAAATATATAAAAATATCAATATATACAAAATATAAAATATACAAGAGTGCAAAAATAGGCATGTATCAAGAAGAAGAAAAATGTACAGGTTGTAAATACAAAAGTCAGAGAAGACATGTGCAGAGATGCAACTTTTGATTGTGGTGAGTCCAGGTTAATGTTGGCTCAGGCTGGTGTTGTATAGCCTGATGGCCGATGGAAGGAAGGACCTGCGGTAGCGTTCCTTCCTGCAGCGTGGGTACCGCAGTCTGCTGCTGAAGGAGCTGCACAGGTCTCCCACAGTCTCATGAAGGGGGTGAGAGGGGTTGTCCATGATGGATGTCAGCTTGGCCAACATCCTCCTCTCACCCACCTCCTCGATGGAGTCCAGGGGACAGTCCAAGACTGAGCCGGCCCTCCTGACCAGCTTGTTCAGCCTCTTCCTGTGCCACTCTGTGCTTCCACTGCCCCAGCAGACCACAGCATAGGAGATGGCTGATGCCACCGCCGAGTCATAAAATGTCCTTAACAGAGTCCTGCTCACACCGAAGGACCTCAGTCTCCTCAACAGGTGGAGACGACTCTGGCCCTTCCTGTACAGGACATCTGTATTGTGTGCCCAGTCCAGTTTGTTGTCGAGGTGAACACCCAGGTACCTGTACTTCTCCACGATCTCAATGTCCAGGCCCTGGATGTTCACCGGTGCAGGCTGAGGTGGTTTCCTCCTGAAGTCAATCACCACCTCCTTTGTCTTGCTGGCGTTGATGCTCAGGTGGTTCCGTTCGCACCAGCAGACAAAGGAGGTGATGACCTCCCTGTACTCCAGCTCGTCCCCCTCTGACACACATCCAACGATGGCTGTGTCATCGGAGAACTTCTGGATGTGGCAGCTGTCAGTATTGTGGGTGAAGTCTGATGTGTACAGTGTAAACAGGAACGGGGAGAGCACTGTACCCTGTGGAGCCCCCGTGCTGCAGACTACCACATTCGACACACAGTCGCTGAGCCTCACATACTGCGGTCTGTTGGTGAGATAGTCGATGGTCCATGCAGCCAGGTGACGGTCGACCCCGGCTCCCTCCAGCTTTCCCCTGAGCAGGGCAGGCTGGATGGTGTTGAAAGCACTGGAGAAGTCAAAGAACATGACTCTCACAGTGCTCCCGGGGCCCTCCAGGTGCGAAAGTGACCGGTCCAGCAGGTAGATGACGGTGTCGTCCACACTGATGCCCGGCCTGTACGCGAACTGCAGGGGGTCCCTCGCGCTGCTCACCAGGTGCCAGAGGTGGGTGAGAACAATCCTGTCCATGGTCTTCATCAGGTGAGAGGTTAAAGCCACTGGCCTGAAGTGGTTGGGCTCCCTGGGATGCGAGGTCTTTGGAACAGGCTGCAATGTAGTTCTGGTTGGCAGAATTTTTCATACATAAAAACAGAAACCCCAAATCATCCCCCAACATTGTTTCTTTTTTTCTTAAATTAATTCAAACTGTCCATAAAATCTTTACAACTGATCAAAGGAGCACAAAGGTTGCAAGACATTCCAAAACACTGTCCAACTGTTATATAGGATAACGGAAATGCTTCTTTCTTGTGTGCTAACTTATTTTAATTTAACATTTTTTATATAATTACAATTATATAACAACAATTTTTTTGAGTTATTTTTTAAAAAATTCTATTCATACTTGAAGCTGAAAGCACTTCCCTTGTAATCATTTTGTAAATCTGTATTTTCGGCCCGATCTGGCGGGGGTGATTTTGAGTCTGTTCAGACCTGCCACTCTGCCTCTGCTTCCTCTCTCTTTCTTTCATTTCTATTACTGCTCTCTGGCATTCATATTTAAGTTGTAATTGCTGATCAGTGACTCTAGGATCCTCATTGAGTGCTTATCCTTTTTACTGCTCACCACCTTGGTTCTGTTAAACTGCACTACGCTAATCCCGTTGCCTCTCCGGAGCGTTCCTGCTCCCTTGTTTCCTAGCTTTCCCGGATCCTGGCCGCAACACTGGCTGTGCCTGATCGTCCCATATCTGTGCTGGCACTGTGACCCTGCCTTTAGTTGTGCTCGTGCTGTGGATGCACTGATACTGTACTCCCCACTCGCCCTGATCGTGCTCTTCGTCCTGGTTGCGCCGATGCTGTGATCATGTCTTTGGACACCTCCCTATCAATATGTATGAGACTCTTATCAACACCCACAATATCATCATAGAGTGCATTTGATAATTTCACACCTATCGGTATTGTATTATGACATGCCTCTGTTTCCATTATTGCTGTGTCTCTGACCCCCTCTCTCCTCCTCCCCCTCCCTCTTTCTCTTTCCTTTTTGCCACAAATGTATTTCATTTGTTAGTTACGACATCTTTTGCACAACTGTCCGTCCTGGAAGAGGGATCCCTCATCATCCTCTGCCGCTCCTCCTGAGGTTTCTTGTTTTTTTTTTTTTCCCTCATACAGGGGTTCTTTTTTGGGAATTTTTCCTGGGGTGATGTGAGGGTCTAAGGGCAGAGGGATGTCATATACTGTAAAGCCCTCTGAGACAAACCATGTTTTATGATAATGGGCTCTATAAATTTAAAAAAAAGAGTGTTTTTTGTAAAACTGTTTATTCTGGTGTTATCTTTGTACTTCCCTGTACTTAGTAGATGTGAATGATGCCATATTTGTTTTAATGAGTCCTAAAGTCTAGAGTCTGTTAGCCTTTTAACATGTCCGGTTCCCTCGTCTTAAAGTCTATGGGTTTTTTAAATGGATTTTCGGTGAAATGCCTTAAATAAGGTCTTTGGTTAACACAGGGTAAATATATTAAGACGTTTTGTTCTGCAACCTAAAATACGTCCGCTTAAACATGATTTTTGAACTTTTAAGGTTTTACTCCTCTTAAAAAAGGCAGTTGCTAACAAGTGGCTAAATGGGACTACAGTGTTTGTCGGGGTCGTTAGACATCTTCACATCAGAGAGAGAAACTCATTAAACCCTCTTGTCTGCCTATACAGCTTTACAGATTTGCACTTTTCGCAGAACTTTTGCATCTCTGAACTGAAAATTTTTCGATCGTGTTTTAACATGTTTTTACAGTGTTGACGTTTAAGTCGTGCGACCGCGATGTAGTTCTTGTATAGCCTAACAATAACTTTCTGCTTCTGGCTATTTCATTTATGCTTCAAAACACACAAAAATTGTGTTTATCTGTGAAGATTAACATGCGAAACAGAACGTGTAAATTTCATAAATTTGTGTTCATCAGAGAGTTTATTTTTTTGCGATAATCGCAAAAGCCCATTCAAAAATCCCATAAGGTTTTTGACGAGGGAACCAGTGCGATGCCAACCTCCTGGTTGGCCTACAAAAATACGTCATCTCTTCAACACTCTATAAAGAAGAGGAAAAAGAAACAAAAGACTATAGAACCATGGATGTATGTATAGAACTCATGGATGTATTATAAGGAAGTCTGCGCTAAATGAAAATTAATGATTGACACGACATTCAGCCAGTCATCGAAGCTCAAATATTACCATTTATGGTCGTTTTAGTCTTTCTAAAAGTAGGCACCCAATAGTATGGCGCAGTGGGTGGGGCATCTTCACATTTAGATAAATAAGCAGTTTCAGCCTGTCGCTGTTCTGCTCCGAGGGCGTGCTGCCCTTCAAACCAATCAGAAAGCCGTAATCCAGTGTTGTTTTCATGGGCGTATTTCACCAATGCTCCAATCACAAGCGCGACTCAGTAAAGGTTGGTTTCAGTGCAGGACCAGAGGAACTGCTGCTGTCACTACAGAAAGGTACGACTGAACCCGACAAATAGTTCGGTTTTGAAAAGTTCTGCCTCGGTGCTGACTGTTGTTCTTGATGAATACGTACATTTGGCGGACAGGCGGTTGTATGGTAGCAAACCCGGCCAGCTAGCCCAGCAGTCCGGCAGATTAGCCGCCTGTAAAAATCAGGCTGATCCTGTCAGTTGACAGTTTAGCAGCTAACAGCGAGTGCTAACCTTCAGTGAGAGCAATCATGGGAGATGAATGAGCTGTGTCCGCTCCTCTGCCAACTCCTCTGTGAGCTACTCTGTCGGTTCCTCTCTCGGCTCCTCTGTCAGCTCCTCTCTCGGCTCCTCTGTCTGCTCCAGTTGCAGCTGTGCTCGGAGGGGCGTGATTCCTCGGTGCTACTCAGCTAGCTGCTGGCCTGCTGGAGGAGGCTCCACATGACTCGAGGGGCTAACTGTCTTTAACCCAACTCTTGGTTGGAGTATAAAACCTTAGTTTTGTTATGTGTGAAATGAAGCCCCGAAACCACGTTGCCAAAGATAAATCATGTGCTCGCTGTTTTAAACGTTTTATGTCAGTGTCAGTGTGCTGCTAGCTACATGAGAGACATGTTACAGAGGAGCTGAAAGTGACATTTCAGGGCCATCAGTGATTCAGCCCACTGCTAACTGTTGTCAACGCCATAGGACTGTGTCAACTATCCCTGCGTTTTAAAAGCTTTATTCATTGTTAAATGGATAGCTCCGATTTTTTTGGAAGTGGAGTTGTATAAGGTATTTCTCTACAGTGAATGTGTTACATATAGTAGATAGCGGTCGGTCAACCCTCAGTTTGGAGAAGCAGATTGATCAAAAGGAAAGCCAAGCAGTGTAATGGTGTGGATAGGTATCAGCAACAAAATGCATTTTAGCCACCTAAAAAGTCCCACCTAAAACAACAATAACAACAACAACTAAACAACAAAAAACAATATCAGATTTAGTGCATGCTATATTGAAAGTTTTTTCACCACTGTACCCCCTGTCAGACAGCCTGTTTTGTCTGGGAAGTGGTTACCATTCAGTTCCTCATCTATGCTCTGGCCAAAGCCAGCAGACTCCATTGAGAAGTTTGCTGAACATTGGAGATACTAGTCTACCACTGCTTCGATCACTGGGTCCTCAATATTTCTACACCAGTGTACGCCTATGGAGCATAGAAGTGGAGGAGTCTGCACACTGTTTGACGGGTATCATTGCCGGCAGATACGCTGGACACAGATAGGCTCTAGAGCTGGGTGATGTGGCCTAAAAATAAAATCTCCGATTTTTTCACACCAAACCCGATTTATGATTTTAATCGATTTTTTCCCCTTCTTTAAAACAAACTACAAATAACAAATAATTACTCAAAACAAGTTTTGCTTTTGATTTTAGCAGTAAAAATTAAAGGCAAACTGAATTTCCCTTCTGTTAATATAGTAAACTGAATTTTCATTTTGGAGTTCAAGTGCAAGCTGCATAACTTGTCTTTAACACTGAAGGCTGCAGTAATTTCACAAATCATATTTACATGAATTAATTTGTGTACTATCTTTAGCAATATGCAGCATGACTCTATCAGTAACAGCTTTCAGTATTTCTACATCACCTGCACTCGCCTATATTAGTTACATTGAAGGTTTAGAGAACAGCATAACTTCTTGTACAGCTGCCAACAGCCCACCATCACTCCAAGTTAGAGAATGGGCTAAATCAAAGCAAGGCAGTTAGGCTGGGGCACCAGGCCCCCGAATCACTAAATCCACCCCTGATAACAAGGACAGCAGCAGAGAGCAGCTGTGTGATCAGCCAGGTGTGATGTTTCATTTTATTAGGCCCACTTTTTGTCAGTCTTAATGCAACAGTTAGTTACGACCAAACAATTTGATTGGTCGAGAGGTATTCCATGAGTGCTGATATAGGAGTTCAACATCACTGGGACTGTTAACTTTTAACTCTGCATGTATCACTCCGCTGGTGGGGGTGGTGGGGGGGGGGGCTGCTTCGTGACTCAGTAAACAGAAAAAAAAAAAAAAAAAGATAACGTGCTTGGTAAACAATCACGCTGCAACTGATTTGCAGCAGTTGACCTGTGGTATTTTATACTTTTCTAAACCCGGTAAAAGAGTTTTCTCTGCTTCATGCCCACTGAGCAGCTCCATGGATGTATCATAGGAATGATTTAGGCCCTGCCCCCACGGCTGTATCCAGATTTATAATACATCCATGGTCCCTGCCCTCACTGACAGTGGGTGGATCCTACCGCTAGTATGCCGCATGGTGGCCCTAGTTGTCATGAGACGCCAGGAGCTGCCACAGCAGGATGCCACAGGGTGTTGCAAGATGCCACTAGATGCCCGGAGCTGCCAGGAGCTGCCACAGCAAGATGCCACTGATTGCCACAGCCTGCCAATGCCACTGCTGCTGACAAGATGGCCGCATGGTTGCGCCTCCCGAACATGGGCATCAGCAGCATAGCAGTGAACCACAGCAGGAATAGGACAGCACCTCACATGCCCACCATCACATAAGTCTGTGTTCACCATAAAGCACACACCTCCTCTCCTTCTCTCCCAGAGTCTTCTGCTCTGTCAGATCGGCAAATAGAAAAAGAGTCCCCAGGATTTAGCCAAGTTTCAGTGAATCAAAGGATATTACAGTTCCTGATATTGACAACAACTTACTGCTGAACGTCAACAAAATCAAGGAGATGAAAGTGGACTTTGGGAAGAAGCAGCAACGGAATGACACCCTCCTCAATATCAGCAAGTTCTCGGTGGAGAGGGTTGACAGCGTCAGATACCTTGGTGTCCACAAGAGCCTGACCTGGGCGCTGCATACTGACTCAGTGGTGAGGAGGGCAGAGACTGTTTACCCTAAACACCTGAAGAAATTCAGAGTATCCTCTCAAATAATATGTTATTTTTACTCCCGGACCACCGAGAGCATCCAGTCGGGAAACATCACTGCTTGGTACACAGGGTCCCAAATTAACACCCACCAAGCACCAAATACGTGTAGACTTTCCATTTGGCGAGTAAATCTCAGCAGCCGATGGTACAGTGGACACTGCTGGTACAGCAACAGAACAGAACAGGAACACATGGCCCTGCAAAGAGTGGTTCGTTCAGCTGAACACACCGTAGACACTGCTTTACCTGCATAAAGGATGTTTACACCAGACGCAGCACATAAAAGGCCAAAAGAATCACAAAAGATCTCAGCCACCCAGATAACTTCCTTTTCACCCTGTTGAGGAGGAGTACTGGTTACAGCAGGCAGCACTGACAGTTTCAGGAAGAACGTCTACCCTCAGGACACAAAAGATGCTGAATAATGATGCCTGCCTAATCCTAAACATAGACATTTGTTTATTATTAGTAGGGCTGGGCATTACGGCTTTAGAATATTATCCTGATTTTTTTAGGTTATATGGCAATACATGATATATCTCTTGACATTTTGAAATCTCCTCTAAACTATTGTGATCTACAAAAATACGAAATTATTGAATGAATTACAGTTATAAATAAAGTCGCTACTGCCATAAACTGTTACATAAGCTGTTGTTATAATAATGTTTAATGAGATACTGTTATAATGTTAAATAAAGTATACAGTTAAATAAAGCTCTCTTATAGGAAAGTTATTTTAAGTAAATAAAGAAAAATGATGGAGAAAATCAAACTGAAAATGTAGAAGGCAGAATATGTTGCCGTAACCACAAAAAGCTGGACCTCCATGATAACCTAGTCAAATGTGACATTACTGTGTTATTTTATGACTACGGAAACCTTGTCAGTACTGCGCTCCAGCACAATCAAAAGTGACATGTTTGTCTGCATGTTTGTTGATTGGACACCAACACCCACACACTGGCTCCTGCACACAACAAACAGAACTCTCCATATTTTCGACATTACAGCTAAGTGATGTATCTCGGCCAGCAACTGCTGTTTTTGCTATTTTCTGTAGATGCATAAAGCAGAAGCCTGTGTTGACCTCTTGTAGTGCTGGGCCTGATGCGTGGTGCACAGTAACAAAAGTGAAACTATGTCAAATGGTGCTTATAATGTGCTCAATCATTTTTCAGACACTGTATACCATTATAGATCAACTTTTGACTGTTTTCTCTGTGCATTTTACTTGGTAGACCAGTAGACAAGTTTAAACTCCTGTTCAATCATAAATGATGGTAAGAAGCATCCCTAATTTGGGATGCACCTTGCGCTCTAACACTGTTAGCATCAGCACAGGCCCTTTGCAGTCAGTGTTGATCATTAATTGAAGTGTCAGTTTATTTTGTTAAAATCGAGAGATGCTGTGTTTACTTTTCTATTCAGCTAGAACACAGTAGTCACTGACATGTTCAGCCTCACAGCTAACAGTAATAATGTTGTATCTCCTCAGCCCAGCCGTCTATCAGCACCATGGGAAAGAAGAGTCGAGTGAAGATCCAGAAGTCAGGCTCAGGAGCCAGCATGGTGGTTTCCCCCAAAGAGATGATGAACCTCATCTCTGAACTGCTGCAGAGTATGTTTACCTTCCTTTTGACATATGTGTGTGTGTGTGTGTGTGTGTGTGTGTGTGTGTGTGTGTGTGTGTATGCAGCTCTTGCTCTTGAGTATATCTGGTCTTTTATGCCAATATACTCAGAATAAAGTAGTAAGTCTATTGTTGCTATCTTGATGAAGGCTCAAGTACTAAAGGCAACATATCTCTCCCAGGTCAAATCAACAGCCGGGGCAGCATGATAAAATAGAAAATATTAGAGAGTATAATCTGACCCAAAATGTGTCACCTTTGGTGTTGCTTACTTACTTTCAGCTATCGTTTCAAAATTGGCATGCCAAGTTGGCCTCTTCTTCCCAACCACGATCGCGTCCACATTCTCTTCCTCCTCCTCTTCAGACTTTTTCTTGACACACGTAAATGCCGCTCTGTCAAGAGCTTGATTTTTTTGTTTACATTTTTCTCTTAGTGCTACAGTAGTGTAGATTGATGATGCACCCCAACGACATTTTGCTCTTGTAAATTGACTTCAGTGGACATAGGTTGTAGCCCGCGATTCAGTTGGTGATATCATCGCACAGTCTGCAAACATCAAACTTGATGTTGTACCTAAGTTTATGAGATCCATGTTGCAGAGTGCAGTTGCACTAAACTTAGATTAAAGAAATCTCACAGTCTGCAGGTGGCTTTGTGCACATCTCTCCCACTGCTATGAGGCAGAGGCAAACACTGTCAGCCAAGTCACCATACAGCCCTCTTTTCTCCCTCTCTCGTTTTGTGTCCCTCTCTCATGTGCATTCTCTATCCCCCGTTTCTCCACATGCTGCATTTTTTCGTCACTTTCCCTCTCCCCCCTCTTTCTTTCTCTCTCCCTCTTGAGTCAGTCCATTAAAACTCCTGACAAAGTGCAATTTAAGCTTGAGACAGTTCACCACAATTTCCTACTACACAACTTGATAAATGAGTGGAATTTGTTTGTATAAATCTTGAAATGCAGTACTCATAGCAGCACGCAGCAATGCAGCTGAGATGTTGCAACAACACTGTGTAATGTCCTCATATAAGGAAAGCAAAGTTTCTAAACTTTTAATCTTGTCTCGTCCCATAACAGTAAGACCCATGTATAAGGCACAAGGTAGATTTATTTGTCATTTTTTTTAAAACATAGTTTTAAGAAAAAATGAAATGAAAATTTGTCCCTAAAACCTGCTACATCTTTTAGCGTCAATGGAGGAGTTTATGAGTCTCTCAGCCTGGGGAAAGAAGCTGCTCTGTAGTCTGGTAGTTCTTTGGGCTCTGTGCAGATGCCTCACTTCACCGAGGTCACTGATGCTCTGTATGATGGGAACCAGTGATGTTCTTGGCAGTATTAATCACCCGCTGTAGAGCCATCCTTTTCTGGGCCGTGCACAAACCATGCCAGTTCATTATGTTTCCAGTCAGTATGATTTCTATTGCTCCTCTGTAGAAGTTAACCAGGATCTTGCTCTGGAATTTAGGTTTCCTAAATTTCGGTAGGAAGTAGAGCCTTTTTTGGCTTTTTATTGGCCAGTATTGCTGAGTGGTTACAATAAGGTGTGCTGGTCAACATTATTTCAGTCATTCTGCTTCTGTGTCCATACAACCGTAATTTACAGTCATCAGTCATAAATAAAGGCAACTCATAACTGACAGCATTCAGAATAAGGCTTCTGTCTTATGATCTTCATGTGTGGCGTTTGTGTATAGTTTACTTTATAGCTTAGCTTAGTTTTCGCAACACCACAGTAACAAGAAAACAGTTGCATCACGTCATTTGAAAAGTTTATAGCGAACTGTAAGTCTACAGTTTGTGTTGTCATTAGTTACATCAAAGATATGTTTCAGTAAATAGTCAGTTCATGTTGTTACTTTACAGTCTAAAAGAAACATTACGAGTTCAGTCAAACTCCATCTTTTTACTGTCCAAGAGCTGTCTCCGTCGTTGGTAAGCCACACCAGTATTTACTCTCGTTTTGCTTCTTCTTACATTGCTTCTTTTCTTTGCTGCAGAACATTGCTTCTTTGCTGGAGCTGCTTCTAATGGAGAGAAAGATCCTCACAGACACTGTAACATCTATGCTGTTCAAAATAACTGATAGAAACTTCTGATAGTCATGACAAAATAGTATCACATACAATAAAACTCTGCTAATGAATGCACTCTGATACATGCTTTAATGCAACTGAATGAGGAAATGAAACTGTATGAATTTAAGTTACCTCTGTGTCTGGTTTCCCTCATCTCAGGGTTTACTTAGAGTCTACACAAAACCTGCAGTCTTGAATAGATAGATAGATGGATGGATAGATAGGTGTGATGTTGTCTGTTTTAAGTCCTCAGTGACCTGAAAGATGAGATGAGATGAGATGAAGAAAGCAGGAAAGAGATCAGAGAAACATCTTGCTAGCTGCGAAGCTTTCGCTCAAGCTAAAAGAAAACATCCATAGATGTTGTAAACCCTGAACACAACTACACAGTCAGTGATATTTTGTGCATCAGACATCAAAAACAACAGAGCTGATTAGGGATTTAATGATGCCTCGCGAGGCAGTTACAAATTGATAAAAAATGTGAGATTCAAATAGGTGAGATGAAAAAGGAACCACGAAACTCTTTTTGAACAGCAGAGGGCATAATCTACCTTTGACTTTGATTGCTCAACGTGCCACGTCGCTCGAGTTCAGGGTCCTACGTCATGCATGAGACTAGAGACAGCTCACCAACATAAATAAGACCAAGCAAAGGCTCCACGACAGGCCACAATGAAATAGAGGATGCACCCTCCAGTTTTAAATCAGAAGTGTGGCCGTATTTGAGCTTCTTCAAGTGAGAAAGTAATAAAGGCGAGAAGATAACAGAAAAAACTGTCTGCAAATATTGCAGGAGGGTTTGGTCAGCCCTGCCTATGCACGTTCCTCCTTACGACGACTAAACGCCCAAACCACACTGACAAGCTGCAACCCTGCTCGCCCAAACGAGTACAAGAGCCAAGGAGCAAGCCCAGTTTATCACCCACGAGTGGGAAATGGCCAGCTTAGTTCTTCAAAGTCGCACTCTCTGCTGTCCCCTCTAGCAAAAGCAAACCTTTCCACACCAGCCACCTCTGTCTCAAGTGAAAGCTTTTTCTTTTTTTTTTTTTTTAACAGCAGGGGTAGTTGTGAATGTCCAGAAATGCGTCCATTGCATAGCTTGTGTTTTGCCTTTATACCTTACCTGAGAAATAAAAAGGGATTCTTTAATCTGATGTAGAAAAGAAGAGAAAATGCAGTATTTTACACAATTTTTGTTTGAAATAATTAACAGAATATTTTTCAGTCATACTTTTTCTGTAATCTCATTTTGAATAAAAAAAAAAATCATGAGTTGAGTGAATTGTTACTTCCCTAGAGTTGATGTTCCATCACTTTGAATTATGTACAGCAGAAGTTGCTATGCAACATGATTTAGTAGTGATATGCTTACTATGATGTCATGGTGTCATGATGCAGCAAAGCTGTATATGCACTCAATGATATTTTCTCACATGTCGTACTGTATCGCAAGCTGGTCTCAAGATGGGAAAACAACACTCGCTCTACTCAAAACACTGTACAAGCAAACTCTTAAGGTACTGGATAAAAAGCCAAAAAGCTATCACTACTGTAACATCAAGAGAAGAGGAAGTACAACCTCCTAACCTCTGATCATTTTGTGGGTTTTGCTAATGCTTGTTTGGTGTACAAAGTGATAAACGGTTTGGCTCCTCCCCCTCTAAAAGAATTCATATCAATGTGTGCAAGTAGTGGAAGAACAACTAGGACAGCTAACAGAGGTGACTGTGTAATACATTACAGATTGTCTGAGTTTGGTAAATCAGCTCTCTCTATTAGAGCAACAACCTCCTGGATCTCAATACCAAGTAAAATCAGAGAGTGTGGCAGCTTTGCAGAACTTAAATCTGGGATGAAATCATGGCTAAAATCAACTCAATCATGTACTCATCACACTTGAAAACAAAGTTTTGTGAACTCTGTGTTAATTTAATTGTGGTAATTAAACGTCTCCTCATTTTTAAAGAAAAAGTAATGTAAATTGAAATATGTTGTTTTATATGATATATTGCTGTTTTTATTGTTTTTAGTTGTCTGCATGATGTTTTTTTTTATTGTTTGTTTTGTATGTTTTTTTAGATCTTCCTGCTCAGGGACCACAGATATAAATTAGCTTTTTAGCTAACTCTGGCTCAACAGTTGTGTTGTGCATGGTCCCTGCCAAATACACGAATAAATAAAGGGTGTAGATATGCTCTGTGTTTCAGGTTAACATGTCATGGTTAAGGTGTTTGTTGGCTGCACACATGATGAAAGCGTTAGAGTTGAGGTGTTCATGGTGTGCATGTGCTTTCCCAGAATGCAGCAGTGCAGCACCCTCTGCTGGCAAAGAGTGGGAGGAGTACATCCAGATCAGAGGCTTGGTGGAGAAAATCCGCAAGAAACAGAAGGGTGAGTGCATGCAGCTGTGCTCACAGTATTTTAACCCTTTAAATGGATGATTTCCCAAATGTTTTTTCATAGTACAGAAACATTTGATGTAATTTTAAGTCAAGGATCACTTTAGTGGACATTTATTTTTTTATTGTTGTTGCTCTCTGTGTGTGTGTGTGTGTGTGTGTGTGTGTGTGTGTGTGTGTGTGTGTGTGTGTGTGTGTGTGTGTGTGTGTTCGTTCAGGTATGTCAGTAGTGTTTGAGGGCACCAGAGAGGACTACTTTCCAGACCTGATGTCCTGGGCTCGTGAAAATGGGGCGTCCTGTGACGCCTTCACAGTGGCTGACTTTGGAGTGGAGGGTTATGGCCTGCGGGCCACCAGAGACATCAAGGTGAGCTCAGCCCAGTAATGGGCACTTTTATGTTTGAAGTGTGTCCAGAACTAAAACAACTCTATAGGCACCCAGTGCAATGCAACATTAAGTTCAGTACAGTGATCTATAATAACCTTTAAATAACAACACTCCAAATGTTTGTATTTCCTTTAGTGTAAAGAAGTACAAAATGTTTAACCATTTACAGAACAGATGATGAACAACCTGAGATGTCTTCAGAAAAATAAGTGTAATTCCAACATGTCTCAGTTTTTCCACCTTGAGAAGGATGAGTGCGGCACTCCTTACAGCACTCGTTTTGTGATTACATGTGCATTTTTCCATATGTTTCCACTCCTGTGTAATGTGCAAGTGGCTTGCTCAAAACTCTGGTTTTACAACTAAACAGTGCACTAATATCTCACCGCTTGCGACAATCTTAGGTTCAAGCCCTTTCTAAATCAACATAAGGAAGCAGACTAATTACCCAAATTAAACCCATAATCAGCAACATGCAGCTTTCAGGCCTCACAAAGCTGATCATAGTCAGAATTGTTACTAAAATGCAACCTTTTTTTGTTTGCTACTGTGCTAAGCTAGCTAAGGTTAGTTAGCCTATTACTTAAGGAAATCTGCTGTTGGACTTGCAAGTTCCATATACACAGTTTTGGCTTTTCCCCTGTTCTATAGGCTTGACAGGCCTCCTGTGGCCGTTTACAGTAGCTAATGCAGAACTGGACATTGGCTGTGGAAAGGAGGCTTAGAAAGAGGCTTAGTAAACAGGCAGTATAGTTTGGCTTCTCAGTAGACTGAATGGGACTCCTGCAATTCATCTTGTAACATATCAGCAGAGGCCAAGCAAGTTATTGTGTTTAGTGATTGTGTGTGTGTGTGTGTGTGTGTGTGTGTGTGTCTGTGTGTGTGTGTGTGTGTGTGTGTCTGTGCGTGCATGTGCGTGTGTGCAGGCAGAAGAACTGTTCCTGTGGATCCCTAGGAAGATGCTAATGACTGTGGAGTCGGCCCAGAACTCAGTACTGGGTAAGGACTTAAAATGAGAAGATACACCATTGAATTATTTGGGCCACATGGGGAAATGGTGCCATTCCAGCTAAATCAAAAGAAAAATAACAAATAATGGAGAAAAGGAAAAACAACCAAATTAAGTCTTCAAAAAACTATATTTTTAAAAACTGTATTTTATTTTATTTTTTATTCTTCAGTTAAGCTGGGGATTAATATCCTAAAGATCAGTCTTGACTGTTGAACCTTGTAATGTCCCAACATCCCAGTGATTAATTTATTTCTTAAATTGTTTTTTTTTGCAATAATAAAGATAAAAAAAATCATTTTAATGTTGCCCACTTATGATTTCTGTTTGTAATGTAATTCATCTTTGTGAAAAACACATTTAATGAAATTTAAAACCTATTTATGTACAAAATCTTTAGTTTTATTTTATTGATTGCTTTATTTATTTTTGACATCAAGACATGACATGGAAATCAACCAAATATATATATATATATGGGTGTGTATTTGTATGCCTCAGGTCCTCTACACAGCCAGGACAGAATCCTACAGGCCATGGGCAATGTGACGCTGGCCTTCCACCTGCTATGTGAGCGGGCCAACCCTGTGTCATCCTGGCTGCCGTACATCCGCAGTCTTCCTCAGGAGTATGACACCCCGCTGTTCTACCAGCAGGAGGAGGTGCAGGAGCTGCTGGGCACACAAGCGGTGCAGGACATCCTGAGCCAGTATAAAAACACTGCACGACAATATGCGTACTTCTACAAACTGGTACAGGTGGGCAGATACACTCCACACACAGATGTTTAGATCATGTGCATATACTGTAAAGTCTTTCATTTGTAGTTCATACAGAATAAATTTGCCAAATATTAGGTGAGCATTTCTACAGAAGCCCAGAAAACATGCCAAGACAAAAAGAAAATCAAAAGTAGACAATAACTAGTTGATACCTCTGCCTGTAATGTGTGTGAGTGCCAGATCTACAAAGTAACAAAACAAATGAATACAGACCTTTTCTTAGCAGCCATTTTAATCTGTCACAGCAGAAGAGCACAAGTGTCACTAATTAGGGTAATGAAGTTCTCAACCTTTAAATGTTCCATTAAGCCATGACAGTGACCAACAGGTGCTACATGACCAGAGAAAATCTACCAGAATACACTGGGCCGCACCAGACCAATAAACTCTCCCTCTGGTGCGTGTCGAAATGTGAGTTGCTCATTAAAAAAACAATGTGATGTCAGGTCAGTAACAAACAATTGCATATTGCAGTTAAACGTGAGCTAAAATATGTTTCTGAGAACATGTAAGGTGAGAAATATGAAACACAGTAGCAGAATTGTTATATACTGCTTACTTTTACCATTTGATCTCAGTTTATTTAGCCTCCATTTTTTCACAATACTGGAAGCAGTCTAGCTCCCTCCTCCTGTTGACAAACTCTTGTGTTACAGATAAACAGGGCACTAAAATATAGCCTTTGGCAGCAGTCCTGGCTTCAAGCACTTTCTCAGCCAATTGAAGAAAGCAGCTTAATTGTCAAAATCGCAATCACCACTGTGTGTGTTTCAGGCTTCACTGCGCAAGACAGTGGCTTCACATTCCGAGTGAACACACTATTACAACAGATAAGTTGAAGAAACAGAGATGGATGAGTTTAGTGAAGCAGGATGAACCAGATTGTAAAGTACAAGCTAGCTGACAAGGAAACGGGGACAGCAGAAATGAATCCTGTCTTCCCTAGCTGAGGGAGCAAAAGCAGTGAGACAAAGGCTTCAGTGTAAATGAAATCTTTGAAATGAAATCAAGCCTCATTAGCATCAGCAGAAGGATGCAAGTCACTTTGAGGGCTATCCATCTTTCGTTTTTTCTCTCACAGGCCCTTTACCCAGCAGGCATTTGGTAACACTAAATTGTCTGCAGGTGGACTATCGAAGTAAAGAATATTTGTAACATTTCAACTGTTATTTAGTTGAGATTCAACAAATCAATGTTCTGCTTTGTCTGTAGATGTTTATCTTTTTCAATTTACTAGTCTATTTTATTATCATTATATATTTATGATATGATAATGCATTACAGTCCTTCTCTCTTCAGCCCTCTGATATCAGAGATGCACTGAGAGAAATCTTTTCTAAGAATCCTTTCTATTCTTCATGTGTTTGTTTTCTTAGGTGATTAACAGGCAGGGGAATCCGTGTTTTGTGTGTTAGGAGAACAGGCATGATATTTGTGTCAAGCTGACTCTTTTCTTTTAGACAATAAAAGTGCCAACTCCTCTTGAAAGTTACTTCCCAGTGTAATTTTGGTGGACTCCACTGAGTGGCAGTGTTTGTTTCTAAATGACTTACTGTCAGTGAGGTAGAAAAAGAATACCAGCGCTGGAGGAGCTTCGGTTACAGTGCTCCAATACTGTCCATTGATAGATGTTGATTCATATTGTCGCTTTCTGTGATGCATTCTGTAAATGCTGGATAATTTTCTATAATAATAATAATAATAATACATTTCATTTATAGAGCGCTTCTCATAGTACTCAAAAAACTTTACATAACTTATAAAAGGTCATAAAGCAGAATTCACTCAAATACACACAACATTAAAATTCACACGGGATGATTCACATATATATAAAGCAGAGGGACGGGGCCGCGTTGGAGAAGGCTCTGTGGCCCCAGGTGTGGTGCTTGGTCCTGACTGGTGGAGACAGGAGGTCGGCATCAGAGAAGTGGAGGCTGTGGGAAGGAGTGTGGTGATGCAGCAGGTCGGTGAGGTAGAAGGGGGCCTGGTTATGGAGGTCATTGTGTGAGGAGACAGACTTTGACTTGTATTCGATGTGGGAGTGTGGAGTCAGTAAAGGTTCTAGGGACAGGGGTGATGTGATCACAGGGGACAGACGATCAGATGAGCAGCAGAGTTCTGGCTGTACGGGAGTTTATTTAGGACTATGGACAATGAACCATAGACAAAGCTGTTTTAGTATTGGATTCTGGATGTGATGAAGGTGTCGCTCAGCATTTGGGCAGCAGCGGGGGAGAGTGATGGGAGGAGAAGAGCTATGTTTTTAAGGTGGGAGAAGACAGTTCTGGTGATGTTGCTTGAAGGAGAGGTTTCTGTTGAAAAGAACTTTGAGGTTGGGGATGTGTGTTGTAAATTATTTTGTACAGACATATGCACCCCCGTTTACGAAGCCTCTTTCTAAGCCCCCCCCCAGAGGTCATGTTCATGCCTCGACAGGTCAGAGCCAAATTAGGTCCAACCGTTGATTGGGGGTCCCTCTGTGATATCAGCACATAACACCTATGTTCTGCAACCCCGTTCCTCAGGCCCCTGAGCAGGTTTTATGCTTATGCCAGGCCTTGTTTAGATGACAACGGTCCAACTAAAAACAAAGTCTTTCATTTGCGTTTTTAAAAAAAAAATCTGTGTTCCTATGAAAACATTGTGAAAACGATCCTTGTGAACACAGATCCACAAAACGAAAACGCTCTAGTATGCATGCCAGGCCAGTAGTTAGCAGTGTAACTGTGTAATGACACGCCATAGAAGAAGACCACACGCCTGCACATAAAGGTGTTCCTCTACAGAGTGGTGAGTATAACAAACAAGAAGACAATGGCGATATAAATAAACTCAGTCGAGTCAGCAGCATAAACACAGCTTAGTAGTCCGCTATTGTTGTTACTGTTAAATAGTAAATGGACTATACTTGTATAGCTCTTTTCTTGTCTTATTGACCACTCAAAGCATTTTAACACTACATGTCACATTCACCCATTCATGTACACATTCACACACTGGTGGCCGAGGCTACCATACAAGGTGCCACCTGCTACTCAGTAATCATTCGCACACACTCACACTCCGATGACGCAGCATCGGGAGCAATTCGGGGTTCAGTATCTTGCCCAAGGATACTTCGACATGTTGCCTGGAGATCGAACCGCTGACCTTCCGATTAGAGGACGACCCACTCTACCTCTGAGCCACAGCCTCCCTGTTGTCCTTCTACTTGCGCATGGCTATTTATCTGAAATGTAATGTGCATGAGCAAAGTGCAGCCGTGACATCACTGTTCTCACAGGATTCGTGCATTGCCAGTTTACTTGGTGACAGAAGGGGTGGTGTTTTCAAAAGATTGCACCCTGGAATGCGGTTTCAACAGTCTGTGTTTTCAGGCTCCCGAAACACCATTGTTGTGTGAATGAAAGGCCAAACCGCTACTAACGTTTAAGGTTTCATGCAAGAACCGTTTCTGTGTAACGTGTAAGTGGCATCTACATGAAAGCAGAACCAGAGGTTTCCCTGTAGAACATTGCATTGTAACAAAATGATCAGTGTTATTCACTTCACCTGTCAGTGGTCTGAATGTTTCAGCTGACTGTAGAGCTCCCCTGTGCTGTGGGGGGAAGTTGTGTGGGAAGAATCCCTGTTTTCACAGACATGGATGTAAACTATAAGTGTATCTTGTCTGGTTCATTGAGGCATACAGCGGCTGGGCAGTAATTCTAGTTTTTATTGCAAAATTTACACTAAACTCAATATAACAATTTGAACATTTCTGTTGCCATATCAGAGCTGTGTTTGGGCTCTCTGTCTAGACACATCTGAAGTAGAGTCAGTAATCGCCTGTAACACACACTCAGCTTGAGATGGCGACTGAGGAGGACTCATGGAAATGTGTGTGTCCAGTCCTCTCATCTTTGATACATCTTCTTAATCCCCCCCCCCCCCCCCCCCCCCCCCCCCCCCCCCACACACACACACACACACTCGTCCCTTCTCATGTAGGCCCTCGCACTTCAACCTCCTCTCCCTCCCCCGCCCATTCCACCCCCCTCCGCAGATGACCGGGCTGGAAAATGAGCTTGTCACATTGGCTTTGAATTGAATTGACCTGAATGTACCTTCCTCAACCCCCCCCCCTCCCCGCTCTCTCTCAGAGCTGCCTCTTTATGTGAGCATTTCCTGTCCTACAGGACATGTCTGGGTTGAAAGGGGGTCAATTTATGACCATAGAAGTTAACGTTTTAACATCTGTGTTTCAGATCTTTAGTTTTACATTATTAGCTTTCTCCCCTTCATGTTATGTTTTTGTGATTATGGCCTTTTTCTTTAGCTCAATTACACCATAACATTAAATGCAACGACTGTAATTGTTCGGTTGGACAGCATAATGTAAAGGCACCGCAAGTCCTGAAAAAAAATGTCACCAAAGTGTTTGCTCTGGATTCACACCACTCAACTGACAAGGTATGAGTATGCTATAAGCTTGTCACGGAGAATGAAAAATAAGGATGGTGACTATTTACTTTCCAGTATTGCGTCTCAACAACTAAGCAACTAAGTAGTGTGAAATCAACACTCAGACTCAAGCCACCACCACTGAGCTGCTACGTTACTTACTATACTTACTTACAAACTATATCCGGCTAACATAGCAAACAGATATGAAAATGTGTGGCATAGCTGTCATCAGGGACAGGGGTAACGCCATTGTTTATTAACTTAACAGTATGTATTTCAATGTGGCCTACCGTGAAAACACTCTGACTGACTGCACCACCATTTGCTCCATTCAGCTGCTCTCTGCTGCTTGTGCTGAGTGCTGAGAGTAGTGTAAACAATGGAGTCAGAGCGCACTCTGCTGGACAAACTATGTAATGAAACCATTTCTAAACCACCCATGCATTGTTTTCTGCGTTATATAGTCTGTAAAAAAAGTTTTCTCATTGGCGCATATCGGAAAAAATTTACACTGATGCCAATATGTTCCGATATGTCTGTGAAAGGCTCATATCAGCCAATAACATCCGTTGACCGATCATGGTCGCGTGACAGTGGAAATATGAGGTGCTGTTCTGTTCCTGCTAATCCTGTAACAGAAAGGCAATACACACTCTGGGTCACTGCTATGTGCTGTTCAGTGGCGGCCACAGAGTGTGTATTGCCTTTCTGTTACAGGATTAGCAGGAACAGAACAGCACCTCATATTTCCACTGTCACGCGACCATGAAACATGCTTCCTCGGAAAGCCTACATTTTCAGTGTTATTTAATTGTATAATTTAGTTTGAAGTTTCACAAATAGGCAGCTGAGCCAGGCTGCACCACAGCACAGCACGACACATTGAATCACTGATTTGACAAACAGAGATAATCTGGCTACTAGCTCCAAGAGATCGAAGCCTGCAATTAAAGTAAATGTGCTGTTGCATCTTCTAAATGTACTCCATGTGAGGAATTGTTGATAGGTGTTTAGCTGCTGTCTTTTTTATTGTACTTTTTAGTGTTTTAGTGCAGTTTATTACTGTCAGGCTGCAGCCTCTCATCAGCTCTATTTGTCAGGGCTGCAGCTGTCCCTTCACACATACACACACAAAGAAACATTGAGTGATCAACAGTGCAGAGAGGCTGTGGTGGAGACAGTGAAGTGGAGCAAATTAAGATTATTCAAAGTGGTATCTGTGGCATGCTATTCGGCTTAGCATGCCACAGATCTTAAAATTTACCAGCGTACCTGCAGGCAGTGAATCACCTCAGCAGCATGACTGATAATGAGGGATATCTGTTTATTTTTTGTTCGTTTGGTTTTTTACTTTTTCATAACCACTCAGTATTCTAATGTTAGGAATGTGATTCTTCATATTGATATTTTAGAATTGTTTAAAGTGAGATATTGAGTTTATATAGAGTTTGCTGTTGTAAATATTATTGCTGATGCTCTAGAACATTTTATCATATTTAAAATATTCAGTTCTAATTATGTCCTAGTTTTATTCTTTTCGAAATAATTCAGTGTAAAATTTTCAGCATTAGTTTGCTTATAATCTTTCATGTCAAACAAAATTGGTGTTTGTGTTTAGCGTAACTCAAATATTCCTCATCACTTGATAGTGAATATAATGGAAATTGAATCAGGACCTTGTGAATTGCAATAAAATTGACTGAGCACATCAGTGGCGATACCCAGGCCTCTTTTCCACTAAATAAATGTTTAAAAAAAGGAAAAGCAATCACATTTACATGTATTAGTGTAAACAGTGTCCCAACTTTTTTGGAATAGGAGTTGTATTTGCGAGAACATTTATCAGCAGTCTCTGAACATAAACTGGTTAATGGCAGACAAAAATGAGATTGAAAACAAAGGTATGTGTCTAAACTTTAGTCTGGACATCTTTGACTTATCTCCACATCAGCTTCTTAAAAAGCATAGTAGCCATGCACATTTAAGGCAGGTGCTGGACCAAAAAAAGATAGCGATACAAAAAAAAAAGAAGTTAATGTAGAAAACATGAAAAAAGGTCTGCGCACTGCAGGTTGTCTTCAGTCTGAAGAAAAACATCTGGAAACAGCTGGAAACATCATTTTTGAATGTGCTCATTAATTACACTTAAGGAAGTTACAGTCTGCAGACCTTTTTCTCTACATCAACTCTTTTCCTTTTATCAGCTGAAATGTATATGCTGATAGTGATGTATGTGTAATGAGCTAATATCAGCAGATACTCTGTGTAAGGTGTATGAGATGGATGCCTTGTTACAAGTGTGATTCTACGCACTCACCTGTAGGGATGAATCGGTGTTACTGCTGGCTCTTTGTATGAACGCACACATGAACGTGTGTGTGTGTGTGTGTGTGTGTGTGTGTGTGTGTGTGTGTGTGTGTGTGTGTGTGTGTGTGTGTGTGTGTGTGTGTGTGTTAGATGGTGGTAGTGTTAAGTTCTCACTGATCTTTGTCACCATGAAAATAAATGCGATGCTAAACTGGAGGTTGACTAAAACTTAAAGCTGGATGGGGTTGCTGTTGCTCAGGTGATAGAGGAGGTTGACCTCTAATGTGAAGGTTGTCGGTTCGATCTCTGGCTTCTTCAGAGAAAAGGGTTGAAGTATCCTTGGGCAAGATACTGAAGCCCATATGGCTCCTGATGGCTGTTCCATCAGTGTGTTGGTTTGTCAATGGGCCTCTTTCTTTACATGGCTGGCAAGCCCAAACAATGTATGACAAACAATGAATGTATTTGAGTGATGTGCACTGCATCAGAACATCTTGTTGTTGTTGTTGTTTTGTTATTTTTAAATGTAATTTATTCTGCCCGGTCTGTGTGGGTCAGTATGCTGCCAGTGTATATCTTGCCAATGTATTAATCTCTCTCTGATGTACTACTACTACTGCTGAGTGTTGCATGGTGTTGTCTGTCAGTTTGTGTCTGGTCTGGGTAGATTGTGAAACTGAATTGCCCTGTTGGGATAAATTAAGTTGTTTGAAGTTGAAGTTGAAAGTGTATAATCTCGGATGGGCTGGGTTGTGGCTTCAGTTGACACGGGTCGGTTAGGTTCGGGTTGTAATTTTTCTAGCCCGTTGAGAATTTATGTGTGAATGTGACTCATCGTGTGAAAGTGCTTTGAGTAGTTGAATGACAGGAAAAGCACTGTAAAAATGCAGGTCCATTTAAAATGAATCCCATGAAGGAATATCATGAATTTTGTCATTTCTTACATTAAAGCTGTAGTTGGTAACTTTCAGAAAATAACCATTTGTCATACTGTTTAGTATACATTTGCTTAGACTGTCCCTGTGTCTAAGGGTACTGTGTTTGCAGACAAATCAATGGAGAACAGGAGGTGATGAACTTTGTCTCTTACAATTTTATCATTGAAAAACATCAAAGTTGTTACATCTGAGGGCTATAGGATTACAAGGTACTTTACACAGTTTCATCACAAAAAATGTGTATAAACATTGCAACTTGCATTTCAATTTTATGGAAAAGCTGCAGTGAAATCAGGCATTTCAGGCCACAGTAAGCCTCAAAACAGCCTGCAAAATCTTGGAAGGACTGACATAGTCATTTAATCCATAGTTTCTATAAATATATGGTGCAATGTTAAGTTTAAGGAAAAAGCCTTATTCACCTGGAAAGGGTCTGGCATATTATATGCCCTAAAATAGAAATGATAAGTTTTACATTTCTGTTCATGTACATATAAGCAGTATATATATAAGTATATATATATATAATTAGTGTAAATAAGTGAGTTTTAGAGGAGTTGGCTAAGCTGTCCCTGCTCTGACTCTGTACTCAACACAGGGAAATGAAGTGGTATCAATGTCCTTTCAATGAACTGGGGCTGTGTTAGATACAATAGAGTCATGAGTCATTTCAGCTTTCACTTACTTACTGCTGAACTTTTGGTTCATTGTAATATCTCAGTTTTAACAATGTTGACATTTTACACATCTTGCAAAAACAACAACTCTTTGTAACCCAGCACTACATCTAACCCTAAGCCACTGAATAAATATATAGCTATATCCCAAAGAGTCTAACCGGTGAAGTTGAGCTGAGTTGGTTTGGTTTAGTTTGGTTTGGCTTGGTTCAGTTTGGTTCAGTAAGTGGTTGGCAACATTATAAAATGAACACAATTTGTAGTTCAGCAAAATCAGCTTTGTGGTCATGTGAGAGCCAAATGAGCATCATATCAGTTTATTAGAATTAAAACATCAGCAGCATATCGCCTCTTTTTATGAACTGATGGCTACAGCCTTGACTCTTCCTCATAGACTCTCTCATCTCTGAACAGTGGTTCTGTCTGCTTTGCCACCTCTCTTCTACTCTTTCTTACACTGCTTTCACTCTTTACCTAGTTCTCACTGTTCTCCTGCTTCCATTTCATTCAATTCACTCTCCTCCTTTTCTTCATTATGCATTCCTCTGAACTCCTCTCTTCCTCTGGTTGGGGGTGGCTGTGGCTTTCAGTGGAGAAACCATTGCCATTGAGACACACTCTCACACACACAAACACACACACATACACACACACGCACAGGCGTGCACCCAGACACACACCCTGTGTCAGGCCCAAATTGATGAGGCAGATTTATGACGGCTGCTGGCCACAACAAATTAAGTTGACAGTGATGTATGTGAGGGGGCGATTGTCACACTGAACTAACGGACCACACACACACTTACACGTGCACCCCAGCAGTGGCCCCCTATTCCCAGTCCTTCTTGTTAGGCGTCCCTGTCAGGCAGCCCCCCTCCAGCATACCTACTTAATGAAATTCCTCATTTTGATTTGTGTTTCTTCCTTCCCTCTCCCCTTTTCCTCTCATCCACCTTCTTCCCTCCATCCCCAGACTCATCCCGCTGCCAGCAAACTGCCCTTGAAGGACAGCTTCACATTTGATGACTACAGGTCAGTTTGTTTGCGTGAGTGTATTAGTGTGTGTACAAAATGGGCCTGTTTTTGTTTAGATATTTATGTCATCTTATACATGTTTTGTATGTGTTTTTGCTATAATATGTTCCTGTGAATGTTCTGTTTTTTTTTTTTATAATTGAGGTCTTATATTCATTGATTTGGCCATTATGCCTATTAGTAATAAGAACATTGCATTTAATGTCAAAGTCAGATGACTAGACTTAAAAAAAAAAACAAAACAGGTAAGTCAAATTGGACGAGAAATTGAAGACAGACAACAAAGACTACTAGCAGTTCAAAGTGCTCTACATAAAACATCAAAAGCATTGAGACAAAGTGCAAAAGAAATGCACTTTTTAAAAGATATTTAAATGTAATTAAAAACCTAATTAAAGAGCTAAAATATAGAAAATGAAAGCAAGTTAAACAATTACTAAGGTTTGAAATACCAAAAAAAGTTTGTGTCATAAAAAAAAAATGATTTAATGAAAGGCAGCAGCAAAGAGAAAAGCCTTAAGTCTTGACTTAAAAGAACTTAAAGTTGCAGTAAATCTGCAATTTTCTTGGAGTTTGTTCCAGATATGAGGTGCATAAAAACTAAATGTTGCTTCCCCATGTTTAGTCTCCACTCTGAGGGCAGAAAACAGAGCGGTAACAGGAGACCTGAGAGGACTTTATGGTTCATAATGGAGCAGAAGGTCAGAAATGCATGTGGGCTTTAATCCATTCAGTGCTTTATAAACCAACAATAGTATTTCTCTGATAGACGGTGTTGACTGCAGGACTCTCTTGGTCTTAGTGAGGACTTGAGCAGCAGCGTTCTGAATCAGCTGCAGTTGCCTGATTGATTTTTTTAGGAAGACCTGTTGTTCCAAAACCTTTTGTATCAGTTTTGTCTTTGTTTAATTGAAGAAAATTGTGGCACATACAATCATTGATTTCTTCGATGCACTCAGTTAGAGCTTGGATTGAACATAGTCCCCTGGTGATATTGTTATGTAAATTTGTGTGGTCTGCGTAATTATGGTAACATATTTTGTTATTTTCCATAATCAAAATTCTGTTTCAATTCATGTCCATTTTTTATAAAGCATGATTTTACAAATCACTATTTGCCTCATAGAGCTTCACAGTATATGACATCCCTCTGTACTTGGACCCTCACAGTGGATAAGGAAAAACTCCCCAAAAATCCCTTTAATGGGGGAAATTTTATACATCTCAGGAAGAGCAACTCAGGAGGGATCCCTCTTCCAGGATGGACATATGTGCAATAGATGTCGTGTTTACAGAACAGTAATCCTTTTGACGAAATGACACAAGAGGCACACTGCTGCAGTGCGTGTGTTCATGGTGTCCTGGATGATTCTGGTAATCCTTGGTTTTAATTGTGGAATAATTCTGTTCTGTTTCCAATACAGTTGCTTAAATCCACCACAGATTCAGTGAGTTCATCAGTGATGTTGATGGTGGTGTCCTGGAACTTTGTCCAGACTACATTGTGTAGTGCAGACTGAAAGGTGACTTCTGATTAGTCTGACGATTTCCAGAGCTCTTGCATTACTCGGGACATGCGCTGTATTTTGTTTACATGATTTAATCTCAACAGGATGGCCACATGGCGCCTCTCACCAAACAGGGGAAGGGATTCAGCTCCATAGCAACCTCTGAAAGGTGTCTTAACAGTGGTCTGAAAAGTGTCTAACAGTAGTCTGAAAGAAGTCCCACAGTGGTCTGAAAGGTGTTTAACAGTGGTCTGAAAGGAGTCTAACAGTGGTCTGAAAGGTGTCCAATAGTGGTCTAAAACGTGTTCAACAGTGGTTTGAAATGTGTATAACCACTGTTATACCCCTATTGCACTGTCAGTAATATTGATGGGAGTCAATACCCATCATAACCTTCTAACCTCCTTAAGGTTAGTTTGAGGGAAGTCCTCAGCAACAATGAGCACAGCGTCAGGATTACCAGTCTGTGAGGAGTTCAGATCTTTGCAGAGATCCAAAAGTATTTACTTGTGGTGGAATGCAGACCGCTGTGATAATGACCGCTGCTAATTCCCATAGTACAAACCCCAACGTAATTAAAAACAAAATACAATGATTTGCAAATCCTTTTCAACCTATATTCAATTGAATACACTACAAAGACAATATATTTAATGTTCAAACTGATAAACTGATTGTTTTTTTTACAAATATTCACTCATTTTGAATTTGATGCCTGCAACAACTTCCAAAAAAACTGAGGCAGGGGCATTTTTACCACTGTGTTACATCACCTTTCCTTTTAACAACACTCAATATGAGAACTGTCGACACTAATTATTAAATCTTTGTGGGTGGAATTGTTTCCCGTTCTTGCTTAATGTACGACTTCAGTTGCTCAACAGTCCGGGCTCTCCGTTGGCGTGTTTTGCACTTCATAATGCGCTACACATTTTCAATGGGAGACAGGTCTGGACTGCAGGCAGGCAGTACTACGAAGCTACGCTGTTGTAACGTGCAGAATGTGGCAAAACGTTCCTAAAAAAAGACGTTGCTTGGATGGCAGCATATCTTACTCCAAAACCTGGATGTACCTTTTAGCATTAATGGTGCCTTTCCAGATGTGCAAGTTATCCATGCCATGGACACTAACACACCCCCATACCATCACAGATGCTAGCTTTTGAACTTTGCGCTGATAACAGTCTGGATGGTCCTTTTCCTCTTTGGCCCGGAGGATGCAACATCCATGATTTCCAAAGACAATTTGAAATGTGGACTCTTCAGACCACAGCACACTTTTCCACTTTGTGTCAGTCCATCTCAGATGAGCTTGGACCCAGAGAAGTCGGCGGCATTTCTGGGTGTTGTTGATATATGGCTTTTGCTTTGCATGGTAGAGTCTTAACTTGCATTTGTAGATGTTGCAATGAACTGTGTTAACTGACAATGGTTTTCCGAAATGTTCCTGAGCCCACTTGGTAATATCCTTTACAGAATGATGTCGGTTTTTAATAAAGTGCCGCCTGAGGGATCGAAGGTCACAGGCATTTATTGTTGGTTTTCGGCCTTGCCACTTACGTGCAGAGATTTCTCTGGATTCTCTTAATCTTTTGATGATATTATGGACTGTAGATGATGAAATCCCTAAATTCCTTGCAATTGTACGTTGAAAAACAATGTTCTTAAACTGTTGAACTATTTGCTCACGCAGTTGTTCACAAAGTGGTGAACCTCACCCCATCCTTGCTTGTGAACGACTGAGCCTTTCGGGAATGCTCCTTTTATACCCAATCATGACATTCACCTGTTTCCAATTATCCTGTTCACCTGTGGAATGTTCCAAACAGGTGTTTTTTTGAGCCTTCCTCAACTTTCCCAGTCTTTTGTTGCCCCTGTCCCAGCTTCTCTGGAACGTGTTGCAGGCAGGTTGTCTTGTAGTGTATTCAATTGAATACAGGTTGAAAAGGATTCGCAAATCATTATATTCTGTTTTTATTTACCTTTTACACAACATTCCAACTTCATTGGAATTGGGGTTTCTAGAAAGGGCAGTCTGTATTTGATTGACAGTAACCCCAGATCAGGTGAGCAGGAATGGGATAGCAGTTTAATATCCCCACCATCACACCAGTTCTTGTTCACCATAAAGCACACACCACCACCCCTTTTTTCCCCAGAGTCCTCTGTTCTGTCACATCTATATATAGAAAAAGAGTCACATGGTTGAATGGCGCTGTCTGATATTTCAGGATTGATGGACACAGAGATGGTCTTGCTTTTCCATGCAATCCCTGTTCTAACTGGAGCTCATCTTATTCACTTTTTACTTAATGTTTTCTCTGATGTTAACATTTGAAAACCTGCACAGGCTAGTCAGTAGCATCAGCAGGAGGAGAGTTCACGAAGTTCTTCAAGTTCTACAATCACAAGGTGTATAGCTGAGATCTGTTAATAAACTTGAATAACATTTTTTGAAGCTGACATGAGGTGTCTGGAGAGGTCCGCACCAAGCAACAATAAGTAAAACTAAAACAGGAAACTCAGCTTTCCTGTGCAAAGAGGGATTGCCACTCACATACTCAGCATGTAGTTGTTGTAAGTGTTGTGTTTAGAAATTAGAATATTTATGAATCCCACAGTTTGAATTTGATTTCTTATATTATGATTTCTGAATTATGATTATCTGATTATGATTAATTCTGGATTCAGTGAGCAGAAAAGGGCCCGCTGTCCTCAGGCAATGGACACAATACATGACATTAACAACTTAAATGTTGGATCAAACGAACAAGTAGAAAAAAGACTGTTGGAGTACTACTTTATAAATTTCGAACATTATTGTACATTTCCATGCTTTTTGTTTCATCAGCGTATTGTTGGGAAAACCTAAAATGATTGATTATGCTCAATAAAAACTTTTTTGATTGCGTGATAAGATTCAGAATTGTCATCTTTAGTGGTTTTCTCCCCTCCCACTCCTAAATTAGATTATCTGCCTAACCTGTTGGCTTTATAAGTCAGCGATGAGTCAGATTTCACCAACTACCTTGGTGAGTGCATTGTTCCCATAACTGATGGGTGGAATGGACAGAACTGCAAAACACAACGCCCAAGGAGTGATAAACTGGAATTTTCCATGATGTTGAGTCTGTGAATGCTAAAGGTGGGGAGAAAGTGGGCCACTGATTAATTATTCCTTCAGTCTCTTCTTTTCCATCCTTGTCCTTCTCCATCCTCCTCCTCCTCATTACCTGCTCTTCTGCTCTGTTCACCCTCCACTCTCCTCCTCATCCTCCCTCCATCCATCCTTCCTCCATCCTCCTCTGATGCAAGGCCTATATAAGAGTTGAAGAACTTCCCTCTCCTTTGTGAAGCAAGAGGAGTCCGGGATGTCAGTGCAGCGAGTGAACTTGACTGTAATACGCAGTTATTTGTTGGTTGTATGTAACAGGTGGGCGGTGTCCTCAGTAATGACCCGTCAGAACCAGATCCCTACTGAGGACGGCAGCCGGATCACCCTGGCCCTCATCCCCCTCTGGGACATGTGTAACCACACAAATGGACTGGTAAAGTCTTTATCTCACACTCACACATCCACATACATGTATGTATTTGTATTTCTTGAACACTGGTAAAGGTTGAATTAGTTAAAGTTGTTGTTGTTCGGCAGATCACCACTGGCTACAACCTGGAGGATGACCGATGTGAATGTGTGGCGCTGCAGGACTACAAAGAGAACGACCAGGTAAACACACTACTACCACTCCTATTTACATCTTTATGTCTGCACATGCATAAACCGTTGCATACACTGTGTCTGCAGCAACCATTTGAGTCAGAAGTCACACCTGTTCTTCACAAACACATAAAAAAGCTATAATCGCAATAATCAATGCAAATTCAGCCAGTCACTGTGAATTCTTCACAACTTTGCTATTTTTGTCACTGCAACTCTCCTGCAAATTTGACTCATTTAATTATTCAACTGCACACAGCTCATCCGCTTTCTCTCTCTGTTTATCATGAGAATGAGACTGCTGCTGTACCTGGGATAGAGTCAGACACAGTGACAGGGAGAACTGTTGGCATCACATAGCTAATGTTACCCAATGTTTATTAACAGGTTTATTGACTTAATCGAGCCATTTTGTCTCCGTTAGCAGCATCATAATGCCATCAAGAGGCCCCCCACAGTTAACTCCCGAATGGAGCTATTTCCTGCAGCACAGAGCAGGAGTATTTTAACTAGTGCTGGGCATAGATTAATTTTTTTAATCTAGATTAATCTCACTGCAATCCTGTAGTTAATCTAGATTAATCTAGATTAAAATTATAGATTTGAATTTTGCCAAAGACATTCAAAATAATATCTATCTATCTAAATGATGAAAATGCATCACAAAATGCTTGAGAAAGCTGTTCTACTATAATATTTGGTAAAGAAAAATAATGTTCCATAAGATTTACTTTGGTGTTTAACTTTTTTTTATTTTGTTAAACACAGACATTAAGGAACACAGGTTCTGTCTCCATGTGGAAAAAGCTTTTTCCTGCTAACTGGAATGAACAGCAGAGGGCGCAGCCTCTGATAACATGACCCTAACTGAACTGTGGGCCTACATTAGAGGTCATGAAGAAGACCATTAACAGTCAGAAGCTTTGTGACACGGCTTGAGCCAATCACTCCAGTCACTCAGGCAGACCAGCTTCCGCCTTGTTCACGCCCCCTCCGCGTAATTCGACCAGGTATACATCCGCGCTTAAACAACAAAGTGAAATTGGTGCCTTGCTCACTGTATAGACCCAACTTAGTGAATAGTTTATCGCGCGATAATTTCCTTATCGCGCGATAAGAATCCCGCGTTAACGCAGCACGTTAACGCCGTTAACGGCCCAGCACTAATTTTAACATCTTTCATAGTGAGGACTCTTATCATTTCAGATGCATAACTAAATTTAACAGATCACTTTAGAGCACTGACCACAGATTACTGAATTAAGGAACTGTTGGAGCTTCTTAACTTTACAAACTATAAAGTTTCACAACCGCTGTCAAGCTTTCAGAAGCACACCATCTGAGGATGAAACTTAGATCTGAAGACAACAAGTTTGAAAAATGGAAGTGTTGGGTTAGAAACAAGTGAGCTTAGCAGACTTCAGGAGCCAGCAGGTTGGAGGGTCCAAGATAAGCTGCTCTAAAATAATACATTAAATTTCCAACCAAACTGCTGGCAGCCAGCTTCCATTGTGGTTAATGTAGTTGGCAGGTCTGGCAAGGACGAATACAGCTGTTATACTGCACTCTGGTGGTTGGCTGTATTATTGTGTGAAGTCACCTATAAACTCTACACTGGTGAAGCAGCTCAACTCGAGAACAACTTGCCCTGGCGGGGTCATTGATGCCTTACTTCTTGAGTTCAAGTCCTGGGTTGTGCAGATTAAACATGCCTCTACCTCCTCAGACACTGTGCTATGTGGGGTAGAAACACATGATTTCAAAGGTAATTCAAGGATTAATGGTATTTTGGCCCCCAAAAGGTATACTGATGCGTCTCATGAATTTGATATTTGTCTCCCGCCTCTTCTTCATTTTCTCTCATCCTCTCCTTCTTCTTCTTTTCTTTATATTATTCTTCCCCCCGTCTGAACAGTTCTTCATAGGTATTTTTAACTTATCTATTAGGTTAGGGTTGATCATCTTCTTGCTCCTCATAATGCCTGGCCCCAACCCATCGCTGCACAGCAACTATAATATAGAAATGAGATCCCTTAGATGTTTGAATCAAGATCCTGTTTTTGTAGTTGTTGTTGTTGTTTTTACCCCTGATTAACCGTGCAGCCCTACTGTGTATTATTAGCATCCTCCTTAAGAGAAAGTGACATGCAGACAGGTGATGGTAACAGTTTAGATGCTGATGATGTTTTCTTCCTGTAGATCTACATCTTCTATGGCACGAGATCCAATGCTGAGTTTGTCATCCACAACGGCTTCTTCTTCCAAGACAACGCCCACGACAGAGTGAAGATCAAGCTGGGCGTCAGTAAGAGCGAACGCCTCTACGCCATGAAAGCCGAAGTGCTGGCACGAGCCGGCATCCCAGCGTATGTCCAACTACTCTTTTTTTCGCAAGGCTACCAAGGACAAACATTCTTCCTCTTTTCTTTCTACTTATTTACAAACACAGAGTTAGTCTTAGAGGTGACTCAATCTGTAAGTGCAGCTGTAAGGGTTTTACTTGAAGGCTTCTAATATGGGTCAAAGAGAGCTTCAGGCTCATGCACCTTTCATGTATAGCTGCGCTACACTTTTGTGTTTCAATAATAGAAATTTCAACCAACCAGGCCCCCCTTTGGCATAATTAAAACACATAATATAAATGTTGCAGCACATTTTTTTTCTTTTTCTTTTTTTTTGTCACCCCCTCCCCACAGAGTATCAATTTACCATCCGCCCCAACGCTTTCATCACCAAGAAGCTTAATCATTTTATCATTAGCCCCTTAATTGTATGCAGCACTCTCTGCTTGGCATTTTTAATCAGACACGTTTTAATCTCTTATTGATGACTGTCTAAATCTCAACAGTGGAAATTAAATGAAACAATCCCCGTTGTTGCAGTGCTGCTCTATTAAGGTGACAGATATGCTTAAAGATCATTTTCAGAGGAAACGGCAGCAGATTCAGTGTGGGGCCTTGCTGAGATGTTGAGCGGCTGTTATCATCACAAGTTTTTACAAAATCACTCCTTTTGCCTCACTTCATTTCTGTCTGATAAGTGGAATTTAGTTAGCACATTTGACTATTAATTTGGAAATTTTAAATTAGCTCTTTTCCCCAAGTCTACATAAACACACAGCACATGAAGGAACAGAATTTTCCACTGAGAGTTCACTTTCCTGAGGTGGATTCTGTGTTGTTGGAGCAGTGGACAGAGAGATCATTGAGGAGGAGTGGAGAAGTACAATAATGTTGAGCCTGTGCTACAGATTGCCACATTCATCACTTGACTAAAATGGGAGGAAAATATTGTCTTCTGCATGTAATGTTATGATGTGGAATGAATTTTGCTTAGTTCTGAAACAAACTTGCTTTCTATATTTTCTGTTACACTGCTGACTTTCTGATATACTTCAAACAACATCAATTTACTGTGTAGAGAGACATGAGAGAGGCAAGAGTTTGAGTTTATAGAATCAGTTGAAATGCAGGCAGAGGTGGTGTTCTCAGTTGGGCATTTTATACATGCTGTCATGAAAGTCAAGGTTAATCATCTGGAAAAGCTCCAACTCTGTTGTTTTTCTGTACCCCAAGTTAGAGGACTAACCAAAAAAACGGACATTAAGCTTAAGATATATCTTCGAGTAAACAGGCGTTACCATATAATGTTTATTTCGTATCTTTGTCCAACTTATTTCAGACAAAGATCACTTGAGAACAGTTTGCAGTTTGGAGAAATACTGCTTTGCTTTCTTTACATGATGTGATGTGTGATGGTGGATTAATATGACTCGCATGCTGGAGTTATTATAATAATCAATTTCGGATTATGTAGATTTTCAGATTCAGTCCATGCATGCAGGTTTTAGTAGGAATTTACCACACATGGCAACCTCACTGTGACCCCAGATCTCTGGGAAGCTGCATGCTGCTTTTCTGCTGCTGGTCACCAAAAAGTATTAAAACAGGTTACCCACGCTCATGAAAAACCTGGAAAAGTCATGGAATTTCACAAACACATTTTTCCGGCTTGGAAAAGTCGTGGATTTTGTCAAATTTACTACAAGTTTTTTAAGTCATGGATATTTTTTTGTATGCAATGAAATTGTTACCATAATATCCTGCGACTATCTTTCCAACTAATGCATCTGAACAGCTGTTGATGTAACGTAGCTTTAATATATGTCAGTGTGTGACATTTTATTTACCATTACATACATTTCTTCATTTTTTCCCCTCATTTTGTCTCACCCACCACATATGCCAGCTATCTGAAAGTATGTTTGTGATTTTTATCTGATATGTTTGAAAAACAGCAGGCAAGAGGGGCAGTTATGGAGAAGTTTTGAAATGTGTCCATGAAAATGTATGGGCACTTTGATCATAGTATGTGGACACATTTTTGAACTCTGAACCAAGAAAGTCACGTCAGATCTATTTATAGACAGACAAATGTTGACCAAAGGGATTAAGTCGGTAACATAAAAACTGTCATGAGTAAGAGAAAATAAGTAATTTTAAAGGCATACAGTGTCTTCATAAAATCTATTGTCAATCTAAAATCAAAAACCTATTGTACAAACAACAAAATAAATCATCAAAATGAATATTAAAAGTCTAATGAAAAGAGATGGGTTTTAGGACAGGTTTGAAATGTCTCAATGGATGGGGAAGATCTGACAGAGGGAGACTTTTCCCCAGTTTAGGGCCAGCAACTGAAAATTCTAGATCACCTTCAGTTTTGGACTGAGAGCGTGGAATGGAGAGTAGTGATTGGTCACCAGATATGAGGGGTTAAGAAGGGGGATAGGGGAAAAGTTGTTCAGAATTGTAACCAGGTGTGATTCCATGCAGTGCTTTGAAAACAAAAGAATTTTAAAATCAAATTTGGACTTGACTGGTAACCAGTGAAGAGAGGCAAGTACAGGGGAGATCTGGTACCAATGAGGAGTAGAGCTGCTGAATTTTGAACAAACTGAGTTAGGCTACATGCTTCCTACTGCGCCCAGTCTTTGAGCTAAGCTAAGCTAAGCACGTCCTGACTCCAGCTCTGTGCTGAACACAGATATGAGAGTGTTGATGATAGGCTGATTCAGTCAATGTGTCTCGTTGGATACAGTTGGACACAGTTGGACACAGTTCGACACACATCACTGTATTTGTACGCACATATTCTGAATTCCTGGGCCTGTTTATTGGTTTCTTCTTAACATGTTGGTGTATGTTGTGTTTTCAGGTCCTGTATCTTTGCCCTGCACTGTAATGAACCCCCCATCTCAGCCCAGCTCCTGGCCTTCCTCAGAGTGTTTTGCATGACAGAGGGTAAGACATTGACAGATACACCAGCACACACACACACACACACACCCACACACACACACACACACACACACATACATACATACACAAACTGTGAAACACTGGCAGCTGTACATTTCCAATGGAACCTCAAGCCTGGCAACACAGTCTAAAACAAACATGCCATGGTATCCGACCTGTCGCTGTGACCGCCATCAGAGAGCATTTCCTATGCACATCAGTGAGGTAAAAATGTGGATGTAGAGGAGAAAGAGAAAGAGGGAGAGCAAGACCTGTCCATTACTTAGTTGGTTAATTGGTCACGGCAGGCTGCCAGATGTGTGGAGGGAGCAATCCACCAGGGGATTTACAATATTCATTGGCATGTATGCGGAATGGCACCAGTGTCGTAAATCCCCAAGCCCACAAGGCCACAAGGCCACATCCTCCTCTGTCACAGGACTCATCTGCAGGACCCCACTGATATATTATTCACATCTTTTGCTTCATGTTAATTTTAAAATGGTTTCAATGCCTTTGTGTGTGTGTGTGTGTGTGTGTTGATATTTCTTACCAGGTGTGACATGATGGATGCATGTGCTCACACAGTTTGTCTCTTTCACCTTCCCATGTAACAAAACCATGTTTCGGTCCTGAGATCAAAGGAGGAGGAAAGTACCGTCAGTGACTTCTTATACACATGACATGACCTTTACAAAAAGTACTGAGGACATTATTACACAATGTTTGACAACAATCACAAAAAAATTCTAAATAAAAGGGATAGTCTGCATATGTGGATGTTGTCTTTACTATCATGGGAAGATAATAATAATCCTAAATAATAATCATCTCTGTGTGTCCAAACTAAGACAGTTAAGTCTGCACTGTGTATGGACATGAGCTTGGAGAGAGCAGCTTTTAAAGGTGGTTGTCATTTTAGCCAGCCAATACAACAGTCATCGCTAAGTTGAAATGCTAAGCCTGTAACCTGAATGTTTTTTGCCATTTGCTAAAAAAAAGAAGTAGAGATCAGGGGTTTGATAATAGATTTGTTAGGACTTCTTTGTTTCTGGGTATTTGTATGAGTTGAAAGTATATTAAAAATAGAGAAAATACGGACAGCAGGGGGAAACTGTTGTAAGTATCTCAGCAAAATGTAAAAGTGACCATGCCAACAATTCTGAAGTGTTATGCATGCTGGACTACAGGGAACTTCTCAAACACCTTTTCCTTGTAGTTACATTCAACAAAACCCTCAGCCGCTACCTTACAAGATACAATAGAATTAATAGTAAATCTAGATTGATGGAAGGCGTAGTGTTACTTGTTGTAACACTACGCCTGCACGCAGTGTGAAGTGAAAGTTGTAGGCACAAGACAAAGCCGTCAACTGACCATAAAAGCAAATCAAATCTATTAAAAATAAAAACTCATAAAATAAAAAATAAGATGAAGAATAAACCAATAAAAGATACAAAGATGTGTGAGTCCGAAGATTCTGTGCAGAAGCAATATCTGCGGTGAGGGAGTTCCCGCCAAAACACCAGTCCAAGCAATCGTGAGTAGCGCCATTAAACGTGAGCATATGGATATGCAGACACTTCTGACCAAACTAAAAACTCAAAGAGACGGGCTTTGTGACCTATACAGCAGACAGACACCAGGGGGTGGTCAAGATGATGAAGCTTCACTTTGGGAGAGCTGTCATGTCATCTATCTTTATATACAGCTGTTTAAGTTAAATAAAATAATTATACTAAAAGTAGACCAATAGTAGAGGATACCACTTATGAATTAAAAATAATTAAAGAACTAAAAATATAATAAAATAAGTAAAATAAGCCGATAAAAGATGATAACAGATGAGTTAAGCCAAAAAAACAAAACAAACCAAATAATAGATAATCTAATAAACCAGTAAATGTAAAAACACATCTATGTTCAAACCAATAAAAGAATAAAAAATAATAGTTAAAATAGTCGAACCAGACTACTGGAATGTGGGGCTAAAAAGGAATGTCTTAGCTTAACTTTTAATGATACAGTTGGGGCACTTCTAATGTCATCAGGATGGAATGGACCAACGGCTCGGAGCATAACAGCTGTTTCACTTTCACCTGTGTTCAGGGACACCACAGAATAACCAGGCAACAGAGTTATTGGGTTGCCTGATCGTGTCATGCCTTAAAAACAAGCAATAAAATTTAAATTCAAAGTGGCTATAAGAAATAATAAATAATTATTACAAATAATTACTAACCAAAAAATGTATAAACTATTAAATTTGACAGCGAAATCACAGTTTCAAAAGACTCATTTGGGTTCCGCTTAAAACTAAGGTGAAATAACATAAGGACAACATTAAGAGACAGGGAAGGGATCTCTTGTTGCTTTGAGGCAGGACAATGTATTGCTTCAATTGAGATGTCAGGTGAAAGAAGACAAAATTATCTGTGTTTTGATGCATAGATTGTTTCGTGGGAGTGTAAATTGTAGGCAAAACAAAGCAGGTGCAGTGATTCTTAAGACTTCCTTGTCTTTACATCAATGGTTTCTTGTTCATTGGTGGAATATCAGGCTGCTGCCAGAGGTTGTCTCTAATCTGAGTTGACTGCATTTTGGACCAGATCTAATTATGTCAGGTATATTTCAGATTGGTTCTGTCATTCATCAGGACTATTTCAGTATGGGTCTATTTTGTTAAAAAGTAAATATCTGTATATCGGTTTTGGGTTTGTTTTTTTATGCCTCCACTCCAGCGATAGCTGAGGCTAGCACTTTGAAGAACGCTTTAAGGGAATTTCTTCAAATCTAGCACAAACATTCACTTGGACTAAACGATGGACTGATTATATTGTGGTGGTCAAAGGTCAAAGGTGAAGGTCACTGTGACCTCATCTGTCTCATTCTTGTGAACACAGTATCTTGATCACACCTTGAGGGGATTTCTTTAAATTTGGCATAAACATTCAACATTCAAGTGGACTTCATTATCATGAACACAATATCTGAAGACTGCCTTGAGGGAGTTTCCTCAAATTTGGTTCAAATGTCCACTTTAAATCAAGAATAACTGATCAGAATCTGGGGGCTGAAGGTTAAAGGTCAGATCTTGATGGCCTCTTAAAACATGTTTTTGGCCATAAGTCAATAATTGGTACGGCTGAAATGTCTGTTAGAATACAATGATGACTTTCTGACATGTTATAAGCAAGAGGTCAAAAGTCAACTGTGACACCATAATGTTCTACAAAAAACAATCACGAGCAGTAGCTGAAGGGGACCCATGAAGACCTTTACTTTAACAGTACAATGTTTTCTTTTATGGGAAGAAGGTACTAGCTGCCCTCCTGTAGGTTTATGTCTTACAAACCCATTACCTTTTATAATCCATGTCACCTTTACTACTTTTCTCTAATGGCTTGCAGTTGTGCTTTGGGTTCTTTTGAAATATGCTAACATTTAGTTTATTTACAGAGGAACTAAAAGACTATCTGCTGGGAGATCGAGCCATCAATAAGATCTTCACCTTGGGCAACAGCGAGTTCCCTGTCAGCTGGGAGAACGAGATCAAGTTGTGGACTTTCCTTGAGAACCGAGCTGCTCTGCTGCTCAAGACCTACAAGACCACCTCACAGGTCAGTCTCGTCTGGAATGTTTATTTTGTTGAAAGTTTTTAGACAAAGAGGCAAGTGTTCAGTAAGGTTCAAACCAACTTGATCTCACAAAGGCTTATCCATGTCACTGCTGTACGTACATCTGTCCCATTCTTCTGAAGGCAATATCTCAAGAACACATTGAGGGAACTAACTTAAATTTGGAAATAAAAAAGAAAAAAGTCCACTGGAACTTAATGATAATGATGGGATTTTTGTCAATGTGACCTTGCATCTGATTTATTCTCCAGAGTGCAGTATAAATGGCCATTATTCAGCACCATGACTCAGGAACCAAAGGGGAGACATTTAGTCACATAGTGATTTGGTGACTCTAATCTTGGGTGTCCAGCTTAAAACTGCCAGATTTATAGATATCCTGTGCTGCCTGGTTGAACACGTGTGTAAAGCATCCAAGTTTCAGAATATGTCACTTCTTTGCAGCATCATTTCAAGCACTGTGATCTGTCATGGCTGCATATGACTTTGGATAGACATGGATGTAAACTGTAACTGCAGTTTGCCTGGTTCACAGAGGCACAACCATAACTTACATGCCCTTTTGTTATCTTTCCCTCCCTCTTTCTTCACATTTTCTGTGGCTTTTTACCTCTGGTCTGCTGTCTTTTAGGACGATCTCTTCATGCTTGAGAAACCTGATCTACCTCTTCATGCTCGCATGGCGATCCAGCTCCGCCTGGCCGAGAAGCAGATCTTAGAGAAAGCGTCAGCCAGTGGACAGGCCAAACGTCTGCACTTTGAGAAGAAGCTGGAAGAGGGTGCTCCATTGCCTCAGTACGAGGAAAGCGATATTGCTATGCTTGAGAACTCTGATGCAGACGCAAAGCTTCCCATCATCCTACGCAAGCTGGAAGAGGTGGAGGAAGGTCAAGAGATCCCGGTGGAGGAGCACAGTCACCTCCTTAATGGGGAGAAGGCTGTTTATGGGCTGGGTGTGGAGGCTAATGGAGAAGCAGTGCAGGAGAAGACTCAGGAGAAAGCCAGCAAAGATATTCACTCAGCTTTGGACTTGATTGGAAGTTCAACCCAGGAGGGCCCAAGGGAAGTGGCCGACCTAAGTGCCAGTCGAACTGAAGAGAATCCCAAAGACAATAGTGACTAAATAGATTTCACTTCCTGCCACAGCCAATGCTATTTATTTTTATTTCTGAGTCTCTCCGATGACTCTGAAATACAGAAGCTGGAAAAGTTGAATTCAAAATTGGCTGACTTTTCTGACTTCATTCATTCAGCGTGGCTTTTCTCAGTCGTCTGCTGCTGAACTTGTTTGAAAATGCTTTTGATTAAAATAAGCTTTTGTTTGAAGTTTAAAACGTAGGTTTACATTGAAACAGATGGGGCCCTACAGCATTGGAAGAAAGTGATGGAGGGACACAACAAACTGGTTCCAGCAAGTTGTTAGCTGAAAACTGAATGGAGTTAGGTAAATGTTATTCCACAAAGCCAAAATTTCTCTGAACTGGCTGGTTTATCACTGCATCTATGTCCTTGTATGTTTTGAGCTGACAATCGTATTTTTAGCTCATTTTAGGGTGTGCTGCTGAGTTAAGACCATTGCTGCCCCCTGTTGCTTCTTTTTTTCTGGTTCAAATCATTTAAAAAAAAGAGATAAAGAAAAAGTTCTTAACCTATAAAAACTGGTTTGAAATTGATTGTAAATGTCATGGTTCAATATGACACGCCAAAATTGAAGATGTTTTTCTTATTTTTTCTTTTTTAATGACAGATGTTATTTTTAACGTCAGATCAATTTGTACATTTTCCGTCATTACATGATGGCAGCCCTTATTAAATAACAAAGAATTTAGTTTTAATGTGAGTCTAAAAAAGAATGTTTATGAATGTACTAAGTTTACATTGCAGTGATTATCTGCAGATGTCACCAAAAGGGACTGATGAGTGACCTCATGATCACTGAGAAAGCCATATGCAGCACTGAGGACTCACTCAAACAGAATTAAAAAAAATTAAAAATAAAGAAGCACCGTCAGTAGATAGTCAGGTGATAACGTGGTTGTATGTAGGGCTACCCCCCCCATATGTCAAAGATTCCAATCATCAGTGGAGAAGACCTCCAGCTCATTTGCATTTAGCCAAATCACTACAGTTTTTTGCTGCATTGTTCACAGAGCATGACAAACTCAAACTTTTGTAAACAGTTCTGTTCATACACCTGTATAACGATGGACTACACGTCTCCACTTGCTCCCACTGTACAGAAATGAATCCAAAATATCCTAGATACAGTCGCTGCCATCTTGACGTCATTTGGAGCCAGAGTCTGCGCAGTAGCAATCTCTGCTGTATCACCCACTGACTAATCATGAGCAGTGGCATTTAACACGAGTGCACAGATGTTGGCAAATCCCCTTTTTACATCATCAAATAACAAATTCAAACAGATTCATAAGGAAAACAAACATCTGAACCAACATCAGGGTAAGAAGAAGAACCTTAAATGTCAGAACCAACTTTGGAAAAATTGTATTTAAGGTGTACTTTGAGTTTTTAGTTTGACCCATGTCCATCCACTACCATGAGGACAAGGGGTTATGGCCTACACTGTAGCAAACCACCGGGGGATGATCGGGATGTTACGGCTTCACTTTTGGCAGGGCTCTACGCTAGCTTTTTTCCCAACGAGTACATTTGCTCCTAAATAAAAAAAAATTAGCAGGAGCACACAAAGAAAATCAGGAGCACAGTTCAAAATGTTCCAACACAGAGACTAATAAACAATTAATTGCATACATATTCATACTATGCGTGCAAGCAGTTTCTTCTCATACATGACTGTTATGACGCAACATTTACTCATGTGGTCGATATCCTTCTGAGTTTAACAAACCACACGAAAAATCTACCCCCGCATGTGGCGATTAGCACGCGTTCATTTTGGGCCCTGCTTGCGAATATCACTTGCCAGATTCCTCTTCCTCCTCTTTTTGCAAAATAAAATTTTTGGGCTTCATTTTTATCCACAACGACAGCTATTGTATTGTTACCAATGTGTCTGTGACTGAGTGGTAAAGTTACTTTCACTGAACTCTCTGTATCTGTCATTTTAAATTAAAAGCCCCCTTTAAAAAAAACAAAACATTTCTGTTACTCTCACATTGTGCTACTATATTATTTTAACGGTTCGCACATATCAATTTGCTGGCACTGCAGAGGCCTGACTTTTGGGGCGCTGTGATGTTGTCCATCTTTTGTTGTTGAGGTGTATCAGTAATAATGTTGAGTGATTATGAGATGTCTCGTGGCTCAATGCATCAGCCTGAAGCGCAGACTCTGGACATCCTGACTCTGGCGGGCCTTGGTCATGTACAGGGAGTGAAGTGGTTATGTCTTTAACAGTGGATGTCTCTTTCTAGATGTCCACTGACTTCATGACTTTGACCTCTTCCGGTCCTCTCCCCAGTCTGGATCAGAGTCAGTTGACACCTGGAGAAAGATCAAGCAGGACGTTTACGTCTGACAGCAGAGACTGTCTCTGAACTGAGACAGAGATTACTGTCTCCCTCATAAACAACCACCTGCTATCATGTCATCAGACGACCATATTTTCTAAAGGTCACATGACATCTAAACCTCCGCAGGACGACGAGTCCATTGTCCATGGGAGATGGCTGTCAGTCATGGAGCAGTGAACCTGACATCGTGATTTCAAATCCCAGCCCAACACAACCAATTTTCAAACAGCTGTGTATCAGAACTGTGGTTAGAATCTGTAAATGAGCTGCAGTAAACCAGTGCCGACATCTCCCTGCTCCCCTCCACACCAACTGTCACTGGCTCTTGGCTATCGCTTGAGCAATGGGCTATACTTTTGCATTTTCATATCGCCCGCCACCACGAACACAAAAGTATAAAAGTACATCAAGAGACAAACCTGCTGCTCTCGCTTCTCTCAAACCCAGATCAAACTCACATCAAACGCCAAAACTCAGCAGCTTTGATCGAATTAAAACTAACATTATGTTACTGCACTGGATAGTTCTCTTCTAATATGTTTTCTGAAACACATTTAAGTGTTGTGTTTTGCTGTAATCACAAGAGTTTCTGAACAAGTGGGCGCAATACTATATCCTGCAAAGTGAAAATGGAGCAGGAAAAACCTGAAATCGAACAATAAAATGAAGCAGTGCTGAACAAATATGAGTCAAGATTCTAATACTGAGTTGCATATCTCTCACCTCAGATGTTTTCAGAAACATGTTTTACTTTGCTGATTAAGTGTAAAATGACACTGTTTTTTACCAGCCTGCTGCCATTGTGTCAAACTGACAAGTTTGCATTATGCCACCTACTGGCAGGAGTGTTAAATGGTCCAGAGCAGTGCATTGCATTCTGGTAGTTGTAGGTTTTCTACCTCTTGAGCAAAAGCCATGCCATAGTTCTTTTCTTCTGTTTTATTTGCTCATGTAGCAGCATGTTTAGCATCTTTCTGCTGCTGAGGCAGCCTAGTTTAATGAAAAGCAGTGAAATACTGAAATAAATAGTAATCAGGCAGGCCAAATTCACACCAGGGATTAGCCCTGGAGCACACTGGACTGTCTTTTCTGTCTCTGCCTTCTTTGACTTCAGTAAACTCCTTAAATGAAGAGGTTAATTGTGCCTCGTCCACTCATGTTAACGCTGAAAGAAATGAAACCAAAATTCTAAAATAAGATGGAATATTTTTTGGGGGGGACTATCAGCAAAAATGCTTCTCATGTCTGCTCTGATTGGTGGTTTTAACATTTTAACATTGTTTTACACCACAGTTAACCATGCACTACTGCTGCTCATATATAAAATTAAATTCAGTGGATGGACCTATTCTTAGCGGAATGTTTTAAAAGACGGGGCAATGAATAAAGACATATTAGAAATTTCTGAAGACTCAGACTGCTGTCTTGCCTTTACTTCAAGAAATGTTTTTTCTTTTCAAATGAACAATAGAAACTAGCACTCTGTGAGTGAATGGATAAGGTTTCATGTGTCATCCTTTTACAAAAGGTTCTCAGCTTTGATTTGATGACAATTTGTTCAAAAGCTCTGCCTCTCTTAATTCCACTCAACATGTTCTCATCCCTACTCATCACAAGTTGCCGCTTTGCTGTGGACTTCTGCATCTACATGTTATGCTCTAGGTATCCTTCTGTGTCTGCTCTTTACATTCAGGGATGCTGCTGCTGTGATGTCAACAAAAGCATATGGTGGCATGATGCAGCACGTGGTTATGTTCAGACAATGACAGCTAATGGCAGCCAACTCACATACTGGCACAGATGGTTAGGATTATGGGAAGGAGGGACATGGTAAGATGCAGAAAAAATAGAGAGGTGAACATTGGACTCCCATATGAAAGTCGGGGTTTGTTGGATCCATCCACCATACCTCCTACCAGCCCTATAGTCAAGTCAAGTCAATGTTATTTATAGAGCCCATTATCACAATACAGGGTTTGCCTCAGAGGGCTTTACAGTGCACGACATCCTTCTGCCCTTAGACCCTCACATCACCCAAGGAAAAACTCTGTAACGGGGGGAAAAAAAGGAAGAAACCTCAGGAAGAGCGGCAGAGGATGATGAGGGATCCCTCTTCCAGGACAAACAGACGTGCAATAGATGCTGTAAATAACAAATGAAGTACAATTGTGGCAAAAAGGAAAGAGAAAGAGAGAGGGGGGAGGGGAACAGCAATAATGGAAACAGACGCATGTCATAATACAATGACGATAGGTGCGAAATTCTCAAATGCACTCTATAATGATATTGTGGGTGTTGATAAGAGTCTCATGCATGTATTGATATGGAGGTGTCCAAAGGCATGATCACAGCATCAGCGCAACTAGGACCAAGAGAACGATGAGGGCGAGTGGGGGGTCGAATATCAGTGCAGCCACAGCACGAGCACAACCAAAGGCAGGATCACAGCACCAGCACAGATATGGGACGATCAGGCACAGCCAGGGTTGCGGCCAGGATTCGGGAAAGCTAGGAAACAAGGGAGCAGGAACGCTCCGGAGAGGCAACGGGATTAGCGTAGTGCAGTTCAACAGAACCAAGGTGGTTAACAGTAAAAAGGATAAGCACTCAATGAGGATCCTAGAGTCACTGAGCAATAATTCCGACTTAAATATGAATGCCAGAGAGCAGTAATAGAAAAGAAAGAAAGAGAGGGAGCAAAGCCAGAGTGGCAGGTCTGAACGGACTCAAAACCACCCCCGCCGGATCAGGCCGGAAGTTCTGCCACCTCTCCCTCCTCCCTGCACACGGACGGGGATTTCAACTGAGCACAAAAAACTAACGAAACTAGGGTCACTAATCAGCTATTATGGCTTAAATATAAAGGTCCCCACTGCTCTTTGACCCCTATAGTAAGTCCCCCGGCAGGTTAAACCTACATCAGCCTAACTATGGGCTGGTCCGGGCAACCTGAGCCAGCGAAAATTATAAACTTTATCAAAGAGGAAGGTCTTAAGTCTACCCTTAAAAGTGAAAACATGTCTGCCTCCCTAACCGAAACTGGAAGATGGTTCCTTAAGAGAGGAGCGTGGTAGCTGAAGGCTCTGGTTCCTATCCTTCATTTGGAAACTTTGGGCACCACCAGTAATCCTGCATTTTCAGAGTGCAGTGATCTTGAGGGTTGGTAAGGAACTATGAGCTGCTACAGATAAGACGGAGCCTGACCATTTAGAGCTTTGTAAGTAAGGAGGAAGATTTTAAATTCAATCCTGGATTTTACAGGGAGCCAGAGCAAAGAAGCTAAAACAAGAGTAATTACAACACGTGCAGCAGCGTTCTGCACCATTTGGAGCGACCTAAGTGATTTGTTGGGGCAACTGAATAATAGGGAATTACAGTAATCCAGCCTAGAGGTGACAAATGCATGTACTAATTTTTCAGCATCTGTCTGGGATAGGATATGTCTAATTTTTGCGATGTTGCGCAAGTGAAAGAAAGCAGTCCTTGAAGTTTGTTTTATATGGGAAGCAAAAGATAAACCTTGATCAAATAAAAGCTTCGTTAATAATTGGCACTCCCTAAAAGGAGTGCTAATTATTAACAAAGCCCACATCATTTGCTGGACACCACCTCGACAACCAGCGGTTGAGTGCTGACATGTGGCTAAACATGTCGTCACTGGTCACATTGGGGAGGGGTCCAGAGAAGATTACGGTGTCCGACATCGTCTTTGCGTACTCACACACCGACTCTGTGTTAATTTTAGTGACCTCCGATTGGTGTAACCGGGTGCCATTGCCGCCGACGTGAATAACAATCTTACTGTATTTACGTTTAGCCTTAACCAGCAGCTTCAAATCTGACTCGATGTCACCCGCTCTGGCCCCATGGATACATTTGACTATGGCCGCTGCTGTCACTAACTTCACGTTTCGCAAAATAGAGCTACCAATGACCAGGGTTGTGTCCTCGCCCGGTGGGTGGTTAAGCGGGAGTACTTATTTGAAACAGGAAGGGGGGAGGGCGGGGGGTGTACTGTGGGCTTCGGCTTACTATGCTTCGCTCGGACAGTCACCCAGCCTCCCAGCTGCACGGGGGTTGCTGGGGGACGGCTAGCAGAGGCTATGCTATGTCGGTCGGCACCGGCTACAGGGGGCTTGCTAACTATCGCAGCTAAAGAGGGATTATCCACGGTGCAGAGGTATAATAAACTACACTTGTTACAGGTACCACTATCACTGAAGGAGGCAGAGGAGTAACTAAACATCTGACACACTGAGCAGGAGAGAGCAGAAGAGGGAGAGGAGCAGGGAGAAGCCATCACTAACCAGAGCTAATGCTAAAGTAGCTAACGGGCTAACAGTGAGTGAGCGGCTGTGAATACACAGGAAAAGCTGCTAAGAGGAGGAGACAGCTGTGAGTGATTCAGTGAGTTTTCAGTCACAGACAAATAAAAAGCAATCGAAGTAAGGAACAAGTAATAAGATTAGCTGGGAATCGCTCTTAGGAGCAGCTCAGAGACGCTGCCCGAGGCACAGACAAAGATGCACCGGAAGTGATGTAACACGCTTACCCGCAGTACGTCAGCATGTCAAGGAGGAGGTTTGTCGTCCCTTACACTCAAATGCTCCAAATCTACAGCTGAGGCAAATGTACCATTCTATGTTTCAAAATCACTCATCCGTACCCATCTTAGGGAGAGCAGCATGTGAAACACTGCATCTAGTGGGAAGGATGGACATTGATTCACTGGAAGTGAAACTTCTAACAACAAAAGAGGAGCTGGTTGCTCGACACCCAACAGTGTTTGAAGGCCTAGGGGAGTTTTCTGGTGAATACCTTATCCACACAGACCCCATAGCTACACCAGGTATACATGGCTGCAGGAAAATACCACTATCAGTGATGGACTGGCTCAAGGCCACTCTTGATGACCTGATAAACAATCTTGTAGTCACAATAACAAAAGATGAGGAAATTAAGGGTTTGCTTGGACCCTAGTGACTGAACAAAGCAATATTGAGACAGCACTTCTCCATTCCCACAACAGAGGAAATTTTGTGCAAACTTGCAGGCAAGAAAATATTCACAGTGCTAGATGAAAAGGACTGATACTGGCAAGTAAAGCTAGACAAGGAGTCATCGCTGCTCTGTATATTTAACACACCATGGGGGAGATACATGTTCAAAAGGATGCCATTTGAGATCAAGTCATCAAGTGAAGTCTTTCAGCAGCGCAACTGTGAAACATTTGGAGACATTCAAGGAGTCCACATCATAACTGATGACATAATCATAGCTGCAGCCACAGAAAAAGAGCATGATGAGATAATACAGATAGTAATGAACAGAGCAAAATAGGCCAGGGTTCAACAAAGACAAAATACAGTACAAGGTGAGCAGTGTCAACTACATGGGTCACACTGTCACTTCAGGTTAAGCCAGATCAGACAAAGGTTAAAGCCATCACTGAAATGCCATGCCCACTGACAAAGCAGCACTACAGCGAATGCTAGGCATGATAAAAGACCAATTGCAGTACATTCCAGGTGAGGCCACCATAACAGTGCCATTGAGACAGCTGCTACGGATGGACATTGTATGGCAGTGGGGACATGAATAAGATGAGATAAGACACTAAAAAATGCCCTTGTGACTGCTCCTGTTCTAGGATTCTTTGACCGTAAAAACCATCTTGTCATACAGGCCGATGCATCTAAAGATGGGCTGGGAGCGTGTCTCCTTCAAGAAGGCCACCCAATAGCTTACGCATCAAGATCACTGACTGAGTCAGAGAAAAATTATGCACAAATTGAGAAGGAGCTGTTGGCCACAGTGTTCTCTGTCAAAAAGTTCCATCAGTATGTGTATGGAGTGATGGTTAAAGTTCAGTCAGATCACAAACCGCTGGAAAATATTCTAAGAAAACCATTTGGAACAGCCCCATCCAGACTGCGGAGGATGTTGCTCCAGCTGCAACGATATGATCTTGATGTGACCTACACACCAGGTAAAGATCTACTAATTGCTGACACACTCTCATGAGCCGCCATTCATGAACAAGCTACAACAGAAGATGACATAACAGATGAGAAAGTTATCGATGCTCTAGAGACTACAGATGCATTAAGTGCAGAGGCATTTGAACAACAGGACAACAACTAAAACATGAGACAGTCAGAGACAAAACACTGCAGCTGCTACAGGACACACACAGGACGGGCTGGCCTAAGCACAGGAAACAGGTAGATGTAAGACTGACATAATATTGGCCCATCAGGCACACTGCATCAGTGAGAGAAGGAGTCATGTTTGCAGGAGACAGGATAATCCTCCCAAGACAACGAGAAAATGCAAGCTGCAAAAGCTACATGTCGCTCATCAGGTTATGCAATGCATCAAAGCACTGGCTAGGAAACACTGCTATTGGCCATGAATGAATATAAGAATAGAGCAAATGGTCAAGAGCTGCAGAACATGCCAACAGTTCCAGCCCAGAGACCAGAGAGAGCCACTGATTTCGCATGGCATCCCTGAGCTACCTTGGCTTAAAGTAGGAGCTGACATCTTTGAAATAAAAGGTCAGTCGTTTCTGCTCATGGTTGACTATTTCTCAAAATACCCAGAGGTATTGAACATTAAAGACAAAACAGCAAACACAGTGATCAACAAAATTAAATCAGTCTTCTCAAGAATAGGAATACCAAAAGAAATAGCGTGTGACCATGTTCCTTTTGCAAGCATGGAGATGAAAAACTTCACAACATCATGGGGCATAAAACTTACCCACTCCAGCCCAGGGTATACACAGTCAAATGGGCTTGCTGAAATAACAATCAAAACAGTGAAATAAGTCCTGAAAAAAGCACAACAAACAAACAAACAAACACTTGCACTTCTTACCTTGAGAAACACCCCAGTTAGAGGCATGGAATATTCTCCAGCACAACTACTCATGGGCAGAGTCCTAAGAAGCACTTTACCAACCTCCAGCACAGTACTCCGGCCTGCAGTACCAGGAGATGCCTATTCAGCCCTGCAACATATACAGAAGAAACAGTACTAAAAGAGAGGAGCAAAGAAACTTCCAGAGCTACACCCAGGCAATACTGTTCACATGAAACAGCGCAAGGTTGGCATCCAGCAGTGGTCACCACGCAGAGAGATGAACCATGGTCTTACAGCATAGTGACACCATCTGGTCAGCTTTTACAGATGCAACAGGCGCCATCTGAGGAAAACACCACACGACATTCAGATGAGCTCAGAAACAGACTGTGAGGATGATGAACAACCCAGTACGCCAGAGACAGGTACTACTGATAATGCTGAGCTGTCATTTTCACCTCAGCCAGTGCAGACCAGGAATGGACGAGTTATAGGACCACCTGAGAGGTACAAAGACTTTCTTATGAGCTGCTACTAGAGGTCATGCTCCACCTTCAGAAGGTCAGAGACTACAATATAATGTTATTTCTCGCAGTTTAAAAAACCAAATTGAACAAGTGATGTTCAATGTATGTTTATGGAACAGATTTTATTTTGTTTTGCAGAGAAAGGTAAAGGGTAAGACCTTATAATTAGGGCTGGCTCAGGCTGCCTGGACCAGCCCATAGTTAGGCTGACATAGGTTTAACCTGCTGGGGGACTTCCCCTGATACGCTGAGCTCCTTTCCTTCTCTCAATGCCGCCATCGGAAATCATGCATGTCTGTTAACTGCATTGCCATTTGCAAGCTTAGCTTAGCTCTGTGATAGCCATGTGGTACTCTCACTACCTGGGGCTCGCGATTACAGAGCCTGGGTCTGTTGAACTGCACTACGCTAATCCTGTTGCCTCTCGGGAGCGTTCCTGCTCCCTTGTTTCCTAGTTTTCCTGGATCCTGGCCGTAACCTTGACTGTGCCTGACCGTGGTGATAGCTGTGCTGATGCTGCGACCCTGCCTTTGGTTGTGCTCGTGCTGTGGCTGTACTGATACTGTGCCCCTCGCTCGCCCTGAATGTGGTCTGGTCCTGGTTGCGCCAATGCTGTGATCTTGCCTTTGGACACCTCCCTTTCAACATATGCATGAGACTGTTATCATCTCCCTCAACATCATCATAGAGTGCAATTACTAATTTCACACCTACCATTATTGTAATATGACATGCATCTGTTTCTATTATTGCTGTGCCTCTCTTCCCCTCTCTCCCCCTCTCTCCCCCTCTCTCTTTCTCTTTCCTTTTTTGCCATGATTGTATTTCATTTGCTATTTACGACATCTATTGCTCGTCTGTCCGTCCTGGAAGAGGGATCCCTCATTATCCTCTACCGCTCTTCCTGAGGTTTCTTCCTTTTTTTTCCCCCCCGTTACAGGGATTCTTTTTCGGGAGTTTTTCCTTGGGTGATGTGAGGGTCTAAGGGCAGAGGGATGTCGTACACTGTAAAGCCCTCTGAGGCAAACCATGTTTTGTGATAATGGGCTCTATAAATAAAACTGACTTGACTTGACTTATGTAATTCTCAAACACAATATTAGTTTGTATTAATGTTTTGAAAAGAAAAGAATTTCTGTCATTATAATGAAATGAGATTTATATTCATTAGTGCTTGTGTTAAACAAATGTACACCTTAAACAGCAAGAAACAAGTTTATTTCTGAGGTTGTTTACCATAAGAGTTACTAATTAGATTACTGAAACTAATATTTTAAGAAGGGAGGATGTAACATATAGTGCCACGCATATATACTAAAGTGTTGATGTCACTGGCAGATATAGGTAGATAAAGGGACAGAAAATTTCTGGTAAATTTCTGTAACTTTCCAGAAACTTTTCAGAAAATTTCCATGGGAAGTTAAAGTGGGGAATTTTGGAAATATTACAAATTGGAAACTTTTCATGGGAATTATGGGAATTGGTGGGAATTAACAGGAATTTATGGGAATAAACAGGAATAAACCTGGAATTGTTACCCTGACCATGGAATTTACAAAACTGAAGGTTGGCCCTTAACAGCGATTTTAAATATAGGTGGGAAAATATATTTTAGCATAATTATGACTAAAACAACCAGATTCCATGCAAGTACACTTGAAAATATGTATGCTATTCCTCAATCACATGCACATAGTATACAATGACTTTCCTTGAACATTAGCTTGTTTGAAATGCCTCCACACATCAGACGGCGCATGTGGTATTTTTCTGTAGAATAAGATGACAACGGCTTGTAAAAATATGAATAGTCAGCCTAGCCAAACAACTGCAAAGGTCTTAAGAATATTTTACAGTTGATGTACAGAAAAACATCTTGCTGGAGGCAGAAAAAGGAGCATCACATTTGAGGTAGCTAGTATCATGATTAGATAGCCTCTTAAATGGTCAATGAAGTGGTGCTAGCTATAGCTTACATGTAGCATCTAACTTATCAGTTAGCTATCTACTGTATGCATACATTCATACATACATTCATGTGATATTTGCCAGTTAAACATTATTCCCATACATCAAAAATATTTACCCCATAATATCATGAAAACTTACTTCACTTTATGTAGTCCATGGGCTCAAATGTGTGGCTTCAATAGTCTTGTGCTCTGGGCTCAAAAAATGTGGCCTCAGTAGTCCAGGGCTCTAGAAATCATCTGTGCATGTGATGGAGGAATGCACAGTGCATTTAGGGGGCATGTCCTCAATACCCCTGCAGTAAGCAGTGTGCTATGTGCATGTGATTGAGGAATAGCTTAGATATTCTGAAGTGTACTAGCATGAAATCTGGTTGTTTTAGTCAAGATTATGCTACAAAATGTCCCCAACTATATTTAAAATCCCTGTTAAGGGCCAACCTTCAATTTTGTAAATTCCAGTTTTATTCCTGTTTTTCTCATAAATTCCTGTTAATTTTTGTTAATTCCCATGGAAAGTTTCCAACTTTAAAATTCCTGAAATTTTGCAACCCTAGTCCTGAAGCTCTAAGAGACTTAACTTCATCTCACTTCTTACATCTTGTGTGTAGTGTTGTTTACAAACCGTCTATCTTTGGATCAAGTTGTCTTCTCCTCCAAAGACACATGGTCATCACCTGTCTATTATTTCTTTCCTTTCTCCTTTTGTTGGGGAGAAAAAAGGTTTATTTAATGTATTTTCCCCTTCTCTGCCCTCTGGCCCTATTAATAATTTATTAAAGAAACATTATCTTAAATCATTTAATTTGGGGTAATTCATTTTTAAAATGTGCCATCCATAATTGATGGGTGTCTAAGATAAAGCAGCTTTAATCCTTAAATATATTATTATAATGGGCATTGGAGTGGGCAGTGGAGAGCGAGGCATGTCCAGTATTGTTAGTACTCACTATGTCAGTGCTGGTAGCAGGCCTGGGACCAGCACTCCCAAGTAATCCTGCCCTATGAATTATAAACTGCCAGCTATATTAATATACAATGACAGCAGCCACGGCTCACTGTGGGACAACACCATAGTCATGCAAGTGTTTACTGGTGTCATGCTGGTGGCGCTGGCTGCTGGTTGCTGGGGGGTCAGGTTAAAACCAAGCCATTAGCATTTTAGGAGACTGAGCGTGGAAATGAAGGTGATAGACAGAAATTTTATTGTCATCTTGCTTTCCATCATCTGCTGCTTGAATACAATATTAAATATATATTCAATATTTTTAAAGTTACTTATTCCAGTACTCAGTCATATTATTATTATTTTATTTTTTAAATTGCAAAATAAAATCAGATTGTTTTTAAGAAAAGGTCTTTTTTATTTTGTTTTGTTCTTTTGTTTTTTTTTTGTTTTTTTTTTTTTTTTAGAAAAGGGCATGACCCTACTACAAAAATGTTAAAATATATAGGAGTAAAAGTCATAATATTGTAACATTTAACATTCAGAGCATATTTGAACAAAAAAGTCTGAATATTAAAATAAAAAAAGGACTATTATGAAAAAAAGGTTTTGGTTTTGAAGTGAAAAAAAAAAAAATCAGGTTTTTTTTGTTTTTAAGTTACCCTTTAAAAGATGTCATACAGCATTTTTTAATGTCAGTTTGGGAATCAAGAAGAATCAAGGAAAAGTTTTTAAAAAAACGAAGCTCTGTTTGTTAAGATCTAGCAGATTGCAGATTGTCTACCTGTGCACACTGGCGTCTGCTGTAGTTGCTCCAACAACAAACCATTCATTTGGGAAACACAATCTGCAATTCATTTTTGTTTTTATTGTGTTTTTATTTATTATTTTTACTTAAATTATTATTATTATATGCGTGATATTATTATTGTTATTATTATTATCATCATTATTATTATTATTATTATTATTATTATTCGGTAGTGTCTGAATACTTTGTGGCTTGGGGGGAGTGGGTAAGCCAGATAACTTGTCGAGGTCCACAGGAATCAAACAATGACATGACCATGTCCTTGATTAATCGACCAACTACACACATTCTTTTGAGAGAGTGACAAAGAAAGGGGAAGAGAAGGTGGAAGGGGAAGTTTTTAAAAACTTACTTGTACTTGGAATGCTTCTTTGTCACTTTTTGACCTACCTGCCAGAACCTGTGCTATTAATATCCCAGTGAAATAAAAGAGACAGAAAAAAGCAGTCAGTCCAGCGGATGTGATCAGTGACTGTGGCAAATCTTCACAATGGCAGGAACAAACTACAGTTCATCTGGTAGACTACAGTTCATCTGGTAGACTACAGTTCATCTGGTAGATAATCAGAATGCACACAATACTTTTCAAGCACACAATCAATGCCATTAGTGCCACCACAAACCCATGTGAAAACGAGGGGGGCATTTTAATCTCGATGTTCAGTAGTTCATGACTGACAGCTAGTGGCGATGGATGCTACCAGCAGCCATCAGTCCAACCACACCTTCTACCACGTCATTCGGTGGTGCTCAGTGAACTGCCTAATACTGAATGAGAGGAACTTAAGGCACTAAAACCTGCAATGAACCCAGTGCCACCAGTTTAAATAGTGGAGAGCTTCAAGTACCTTGGAATCACCCTTGAGAATTAACTCAGCTTTGACCAGCACACTACTGAAATCCACGCATACTGCCAACAGAGCACTCCACGGGACAGGTTAAAATCTGATACCTCTTAAGGTGGAAAAATCTATGCAAGTACTTTGAAACTTGAATACCATTTCAAATGAGCACTTTTACACATTTTTTTGGCCAATTATTATTTTGCCATTATCTCTTTGACGTATCCATACAGTAAATTTGTGTGCAGTTTATGGTAAGATCCTGTGTACCAATATATGCAATAATTAACTTTAAATCACATGAATAATATATATTATATATTAAGATTTGTACATACTATATAAACAGGTTCTGTGAGTTTTTTCATTCTTTTTTCTGTAGAAACATGGTGAGCACCCAAGCCAGAATTTCACTAAATGGTACCATCCAAGGTGACTGATTCTAGTGTAGAACTTAACAATATCTATATCTCTCTAGATAATATTTCAACATGATAATCCTTTCCAGGTGGCTGCTTAGTCACAGGTATCAGCCTTCAGTGCCACCAACTGTCAACTGAAAGAATGAAACAAAAACACTTACTTATTTTTCTTGTTATTTAAACATGTCTTGTATAGAAAAAATGACAAATTGTACCTCTTTCATTAACTTATTTAACCAATAACCATCATCATCACAATCAAATAATACTGATATCTATTCTCGAGCATCCTGTTTATTCATTGTATGTGTATATTATTAACAACCAGCTTCACAACAACTTTACCTTGTGCGGCCAGCACATAAATCTATGAGTGAAATCTAAAAATCTAGTAAGATTTAAAAAGTGTGTCGTGCATTCTCCAAATTTGTTACATTCTGATAAATTGAATGCATTTTGTTAGGGACATAATGGACAGCTATAGAAATCCCTGGACATAAAACAACATCTATTCCGTCATCTAAAACATATAGAAGTTTGGTGTTTGGTTTGGCCTGTTGAAGAGAAAAACAGACTTATTGAATCACACTGCAAGCCTTTTTTGAAGTCTTTTAAACACCATAATAAAACCACTTAGGGAGGCAGTTTTAGTAACAGGTAAATCCAGCATATGTACATACTGTATAACAGAGCTTTATTCAAACTCTGCCACACCCATGTGTACTACTGACAGGACTCGTGCATTAAGTTAACTGTAACCACATGCAGTAACAGTGCATTTAATGACTGTGGTTTTAGCACTTGTATAACAGGCCCAGCTGTCTACAAATAGGAATATGAAAGTTAACAGTTTCATAACTGCAATTGAAAGACCTATGTGGTTAAAACCTCAATTGATGGCCAATTTTATTGTATAGCTGTACTTACACAGAGGAGACAGTCAGTACAGTTGTATGTAACACTTCTAACTTCTGTCCATGTCTGTACCACAGGCGCTACAGGAAGTGATACTGTTCTGGTCATATTTAGACTTTCAGTTAACAGCGGTCTGGCTGTTGCTTAGACCCCCAAATATATCTTGCTAATGTTCTCACAGTATACATACATTCCAAAAAATTTCAATAAAACGTATGTACGGAATGGAATGTACAAATATTCCATACATGGGTATTCATTGCTAGTGACACTAGCATGCCAGCTTGACATTTCAGCAGAGATACCCCAATGCCATCCCTGAGCCGTCCCCGTCCCCCCAGAGCCCGACTGAGTGTGATCTAGTGCTCTACGCAGCTCATAATGGAGGGATGCATTTATTATTGAAACGGAGGGTAGATGGGAGAGGTATGGAGAATTCTTTGGTCTGGTGTGAGAGGTCTTCAGTGCGGATGAACTGAGGAATGAAGGCATGTAAATCGACTGGTTGGGAAGACAGTGAATATGGAGAAGAGGACTCTGGGGATGAGCACAGCCCCCCCTTCAACACTCTCCTCAAGTGGGTGTGATGGTTGAGATGAGAGCAACTGGTATGGGTTTCTCTTCAACATTTAAACAGAAGAAATTATGCGTACATAAGCAGCAGCACATCAGACGAAGGTGAGAGCAAGGTTACGAGGGGAACACAGACGCTTGATGATTCACTTCACTTCACTTGTTAATTGTGATGATGGCATGCAATGCAGTAGTAACCTCAGAAATCTTTCATAGAGGTGGCCAGATGGTGGCCATTGAAAATCTTGGGGTGGCACACCGAAACAAAAAGCTTGAACTGCATTTTAGGAATTATATTATCCTGTTGAACTATATAAAGTCAGGTTACAGTAACCAGCGAGAGTATGTGGAGAAATTTTGACAGGATATGCAGGAAGCATACACCATTGCAAATGAAAATTATGATGACATAAAAGTTTGGACTTCACTGCTGCAACCTGGTGAGTGAGTCCTGATCAAAAACCTTGACCCCAAGAGGAGGTCCTGGGAAACTAGACTATTGATAGGACACAGTTTACACAGTAGAAAGACAGAGTCTTACCTGCAAATTTATCAAGTGAGACCAAAAAATAAATAAGGGACGGGTATTGCACAGGAACTTGCTCATGTCTTGTGACCGTTTACCTTTTGAGACACCCAGAAGTAACCAAAGAGGATCAAAACAACCAGAAAAGTGTACCTTGAAACCTGATGGTTCAATTTTTCACCAAATTCTGTCCATATGCTCTGGGAGCAAGTACTGACCAGGATCTTAAGTGTCATAATGATTAACACATGTGGCCATGGCTTATTACAGGTAGAGTTCACTTGTCCTTGGCAACATGTGGTCCTAAATACAGTGACAGTTTGTCCAAACTTAACCACATTCAGTGAGTATTTTTAACTAGGCTTTTGAAGCATGTGCCCTCAATGTGTCTCCCATTGACCAGTAGGTGTGATACTGATTTGCACCCTCAGCTATCATTCATGACATCAAACCCCCTTCACAAAAAATGACAATATATATCCATAATGAGCCTGTATTTAGTAGAGTTCGAATTTAGGAGACCAGGCCAAACATTTCTTGAGAGGCAGCCGATTAAAGCATCTGTAGGGTCCTAAAGATGTCTCTGTCATGTTAGGAGCAGCCAAGGCAGGATGAGTAGAGGCTCATTGAGGCCAATGAGGTCCCAAAATAATCTCTGCTATACAACTGCAAATAAGAAAATAAGGACAAGAGAGACAAGGCATGGCCTGATATCTGCCAGGCTACATATATACAGCAAGCTTTTCACATAAAACTGTTGGTTCTGTGATTCTGGAATGTTTCATGCCTAAACGTAAATAGAAATGTATTAAAAGTTACAGGGGGTAAGAATGGAGAGAAATAACAGAAGATGAGATTGTCCGAAGCAGGAAGAGTAAGCCAAAATAAAGCAGACAGGTTTGGAACAGAGAATGATACAAGAAAAAGAGAAGGAAGATAAAGGGACACGTGCTCTAACCAGCTGAACACAGATCCAAATGGCATGCTGATAAGAAAGCACAAATTCTGTGTGTGCATGTCTGCGTGTGTGTGTGTGTGTGTGTGTGTGTGTGTGTGTGTGTATGTGTATGCATGCATATATGTGTAAGTCCTCCCCACCATAGCCACACACCTGCTCTCAGGCCTTCATATTAAACATAGGATAATGGATTGGTAGCTAAGAACTAGGATTTCATCTATTTCCCCCTGAAGCCCAGTTGCCAGGAAATATGTTGGCATTGTACATTTCTGCACACCATGGATATGTTACATTGGTATGTATTGTATGTGTAACATAAATTTTTCTTAACTGATGTAGCATATGACACCTAAGTGAGACACCTGCAAAGCTGCAGACCACTGTTCCAGACCAATAGCACCAACAACACCAGCGCCATGGGTGATAAAGGTGGCTGCCTATCCCAAGAGGGATGCCATAATTGTGCCCAGAAAAAAAAGTTGTCATCAGTCTGAACAAGTGGGTGTCTGAGGACCTTTATCTGGCCTTTAACAGTATAACCACCTATCAGCCAAGAAACCATTGGAATCATGGATGTATTATAAAGAAGTATGTAATAAGGAAGTAAGTAAGTAAAGAAGTTGGAATATATAGAAGAGTATAGCCCACCTACTTCCTCCTTGGTAAAAACCACCAAAACCAGAGCCCTTTAGGAGCGAGTCGCATCATCTCAGTTTACTCCAATGGACCGTTTTTTTCACAGCAATAGTGGAACGTGGATCATCTCCATACTTTCCGGAAGTAGCATTAATTGCTAGCAGCACAGTGGAGTTACAGCAGAGAAGACCATTTGTGATGGGCTTTTAAAGGGTAAGACGTCTAAAGAATCATTTTTTTATATTATCAGCATGTCTTTGCTAAATTGGATATTGGATTATCCCCTGCTAAATTAATAGAATTCTGAAACAATAACAGATATGGTAACAGAGTAAGCTAAAGTTATGACACTGTACTGTATATACTGTACACATAACATTAACCATAACCATCCTGTTAATTTAAAATGCCCTGCTCTTGAATAATTTCATCTAACACTGGGGAGTTAAAGGGGAGAAAAGGGACGTAATTTATTTTGAAGGTCAGTGTGAGTTACATGTCAGCTTTGTTAAATATAACACAGTGCTAGCAGAGTGCTATTTTGTGGAACATTAGTATTGATAATGATGTCATGCCCCACTCTTAGATAAGTTCCTGCTATTCATCATTTCTGTCAATTCTTGCACTTCCTGTTTTATTTTAGTGTCTCACATCTCCTCTCATTTCAGATCCCACGTCCTGTTAAGTTTCCCTCCCCTGTGATTGCCTGCCCTGCCCTAATGTGTTTCACCTGTGTGTCATTGTCTCACTTGCCCTAGTGTTTTTACAATTTATCTTCCCACTCCTCTGTGCCTGATTGTCTTTACCACCTGTGTGAGCATTCCAGCATTCTTCCCAGAGTTCTTTGTATCTTGATATTGATCCTAGCTTGTTTTTTGACTACTCTTTTGCCTGCCGTTTTTGATACCTTTGCCTGTGGACTGATTAACTGTGTACCAACCTTGCTTGAAGTAAATATCCTGAACTGCTACTCTACCTGTACTTGCTTTGTGGGTCTTTCATTTGGTTTTCCTGATATTGGATTAAGAGTGCATATTTGAGACATCTAAACAGATTGTAAAAAACCCCAAAAACATTACTGTAAACAGAAATGTAATTTAAGGGTGAATGTTTTTAGCTTTGTGATTCTGTTGACTCAATTTGTTTATATTATGTGACAGCTCAGCTGATTTTCCATTGATGGCAAAGGGAGAAAAGCTGAAAGACCTGAACGAGATTTAAACACAGAGTAAGTCATTTAGAAAAATGAAACATACTAGGCTTAATGGGGAATTATTCTAAATACTGACATTGTTACACTACTGTATTTTTAATCATGCTGAACATATATTTTATTATGATGTTGGTGTAATCTTGTTACTGTATATTAGTAACCTACTATAGGAGCACTGGGTGCTGGAGGAACGGCTATGGATGGACTGCTATGTGATAGACGATGTTGTGGATCAATGTTGAGTGAACCTTTGTGGAACTGAAAACTTTAAGTATGTTTCAAATAGTTCCAGCAATAAGGAATCACACTCAAATGTTAGCCTATTATACTTCATTTTATATTAATGACAGAAGTAATACTACTGAATATATGATATACACTGCCGGGCAAGTTACTTTAAAAATGTTATACATAGCATATTAGTAGTTACATTTTATAATGCCTCGTCGTTCTTCTGAGGTAATTTTAATGAAAGTAATGCAAAATTTGTGTAATGCATTACTCTCCACAGAGAGTATTATTGCACAGTAACTTATTTCATTTAAATAAAAGCTGAGAAGGTCATGCTGTTTTACAGCAGGCTATAAAAACACAGACAACCCAATTTAATGCAGTACATTAATGTATAAATCCAGTAGTGGGCAATATTACACAGCGTAATGAGGGCTCTCCTCTGGAGCGCAGATCTGATTAATTCATACATTCGCATACAGTGGTTTACACTTTGTATTAAAATCACTCAACAATTAAGTGGCCTAGACCTATTTAAACAAAGGAAGAAGCTTGGACACAGGGATGGGCAGGCTGACAAAGGATCAAAGTCTGATAAATTATTAAAAAAGGATCAATATTTGTAGGCCTATCATATAAAACACTATAGACAAATGCTGAAGTTAGCACAGCAAAAGCTAATTTCCATGTGGGTAATTCATGTGGGTAATAAGCGCAAACTTAACACAACTAACAAAGTTCCATAACTGAAGTTGGGGAACAAACACTGTCTGACCCTCTCTCCTGTCCTTTTCTCCTCTCTCTTTCAGCAAAAGAGCAACACAGGATTCAATGGAGCCTGAATACTTTCTGGACTAGCTGTTCACATTAATCTTCAAATGTTAGCACATTTTACTTTAAAAAGCAACATAATGACGTTAATACTACATTGTTGTGGACTGCCTTGGCGTGGTCTTTTCATTTTCCCTTTGGGGAACTCTAGAGCTCAACTTTCCCTATACAAGTGGGGGACACGTCAAGAGAAACTGTTTTATGAACCCAGAGAAGTTAACGGAGGGTTCTAAATTAACTTTGTTGAGACTCCTCGTGGACATCTGCAAAAAGGTTCTGCTTTTAAGCCACAAAAAGTGTTAGCCTTTGACACTTTCCTGCTCAAGATGCCATGAGAGATGGGTGTTTTTGGGGGTCTCATTGAGTTCACAACAGGGTGTTAAGACATCCTGATGACCCCCTTCTTTGACACAAGGACTGAAGGTTGGTGTAGAGGAGTGGAGACACATTTTTACCAAGAATTTGAGAAGTGCCAACAAGATTAAATGATGATCCTCATTCTGAAATTTAATCCTCTGTCTACCTTTCTCTCTCTTTCTCTCTCTCTCTCTCTCTCTCTCTCTTCCTCTCTTTGTTAAGACCAGCATTTAACATGACCACTTGGACCAAAATTGTGAATTAAGGTAAACCTAGTTCCCTTATCTTTTTCCTAGAAGATCAAAGTTCATCTCTGCGTTTTAATGAGTAAGTAGAACCAACTCCCATGTCTTTATTATTTAATTTGAGGGAGGTTAGGTAAAATCATATTTTATTCCTTTTCTGTGATGGAGCCATACTGCCATCTAGTGGCCTTAGTTATTAGTAATTTCGTAATCATCTTTATAGATATATCTTGTTTTGCATTCATTGTATAATGTTAAATGGCAATCCCATATCTAAGTAATTACTAAATTCTTTATAATCCGTTGGATAACATTACGTAATACATTACTTATGATTACTTAATAAGGTCAAACCAAGAATCTTCAAAGTTGTGTGTTACATTCATAGTTGCCTTCAGGTCTCCTAGCATGTGTTTGAAATTACTGTAATGGGACCATAGTGGTGATGAGATACATGACTTTGTATGTAATGGGTCAAATTGAGTGATTCATCACCAAGTAGCTACAAGAAATAAATGTCTCCTAAATCATGTTAGATTCTCTAAAAATAAACGCCAAGGTTCGCTACCCCGCCTCCCATTGGCACCCCAAAATTCATAAATTAAAACTTAGTGAGCTCTCAGCTCAGTGCTTCTTTCTACTTTCCCTTTCATCGTGGCGCTTCTTGTGTATCCTCGCTCGCATCCTTTTTCTTTTTCTTTTTCTTCAATTTTACAAGAGGAGCCGTAACTGAAGTTGAAGCCTTTTCTATTTTGAATTTCTTTGACGCTTTTCTTTATACCAGTTTTTGGTCAGTAAAGACATTCTTTGTTTCACTTTTGTTTCAAGTAAACTCAAGATAATAATTTAAAAGTGACTTCGTCAGCCCAACGGGACTACTTTTGATTATTTCTGCGAGTTTTAATTGAGAAGGACACTCCGCGATGCGCCATCAACTCTGCCAAGGATCTAGAAGCGGCACCTGCTGCACAAACTATTAGCGTCTGTTGCCCGCCCTTAAAGACTTGTTTAAAGACTTTTACCGGTTTGCCGCGACGGACACCGAGGCCAGTAAAAGAGCAGCGCGCACCAACTCCACCTGTCCGGCGGCCACCGCCTTTCAGTGGGGTCACCATGTCTGGAAGACGCATAACAGCCCTCTGCTGGAGTGGAGCGACCACCTGGACCTCCCCGGAGAAGTCTATTCAAGTCGGCAAAAGTGGGCAAAATAACATCTTCTAGTGATCAGAGTCACCAAGTCGTTCTCTGTGGACATTAATTCATGAGAGAAACAAGATCCATGTATATAGGATAAATGGTACAGATTATGAGATTGATTAAAGCGATGGTGAAGAATGGTGCCCCTTTTACGAGTGCAAAATCTAAATTCTAACGTAGTTATTAATAACCGCTACAACATACAATGTGCTCCTTGTATACTGTAAATCAAAATAGTTATTGACTGCTACTTAACAAAAATCTGAGTTTTGTCTCTTTTTTTCGTATGTATTCAAATGGCCCACCAAAGACTTACAGGAACTATCTGAAGTCTACGTGAGTCACGTGACGCTCAAGCATTTTCAACTTCTGTTGTCAGTACTCTGTCTATTCTAGTGCACTAACAACTTAGCGAGTCATCGTTGTGTTTCCTGCAGCTTTTTAGCTACCAAACATAGTTGTTCTTTTTACTGTTTTTTGACCAGGGACAGCACCATGAAAGCAGTTGCTTTTTACTGAGACATAGCTATATTTCTAACAGTAGTAGTGCCACAAAAAGTAATGTTTTTTTTCCTGAAATGTGTTTCCACCAAGGCAAAACATGATCTTTTCCTGACTATATCCACGTGATTTATGTACCTAAAGTTAAGCACATGGCAACCACAGCACTGTGAAAAAAACATTCCAAGTTCCAACATATCTGCTGCATACTAATGTGCAAATGTTTTGGTTGTTCCTCCTCTCCTCTCCTTGTCTCCTCTCCCTGTCCTTTCCTTTCTTCTTAACTTCTCTTGTTATCTGACTTAGAAACACAGAAAAGATGAATAGAGGAAAAAACAGAGGGAAAGAGAAATAGAAAAAGCAAGGAGAGTGACCAGCATTGTTCACCCACCTAAATCTTCTCAGTCTACATCTTTTTCTTTTTTTTCCTTCTTTCTCTTTGTCTTTCTTTCTTTTTTCTTTCTTTCTTCCTCCATCTTTCTTCCTTGGGAGGGGAACATCATTCTCTATTCTCCAGGTCAGGCAGGGAACAATTAACTGTGGAGGGCGCTGAGAGTCGCCGACAGGTGATGAATGGCCGGGCCGGCTGCAACTGACAATATGCAGACAAGCCAGATCATTTGCAAATGGATGTAGGGAGATGGAGGATGGCTGGGTGGAACTGTGGGGGATTTGGGGGGAGCAAAGTCAGGGGCAGCCAAAGTGGAAGAGGAGAAAAGTAGGAGGGATGTGAGAGAGTGAGGGGGAGGTGTGTGTGTGTTTGGAGGTGGGGGTTAACCCTTTCCAGGATCATTTCTCACCAAGCAGAAGAGGGAGGAAGTGCAGGAGATGCAGCCACCTGCCAGGCAGAGCGTCTCATTTGTTGGGACTGATGGAGGCTTCTAGACAGCACGTTGGCCTCGGTGCCCAGGGGGGATACGCTGCAGCCTGGCTTGCAGGATCACATCGCCACATCACTGTGTTGACCAACAGCCTTGTACACAATTCACTGTGACAGCCATGGCCACACTATCTGAGCTCAGGTTATTACAACACAGCTGCCTTCAATATTACATTATGATTAGTTTTGATTGAGTTTTTATATAATAATAATAATAAAAAAGTTGAATAGCAGGTCAGAGGTTAAACAATTAGGAAAACATCTGGTTTCGCTCTGTATGGTGTTGTAGTTCCCCCCAGTGACATATATTTATGTCATAAATGCTTTCCTATTATACCAATAAATATAATTATTTCCCTGCTAACCCAGTCATTTTGTTCTCTTAAACTCAAACTCTTATCAACAATAACTCCCAAGATTCTTGTTTCTAACACTTGAAGCATCTCTACAGACTTTATTATGTTTTTTGCCACTGAAAATTATAAAGTTAATATTTTTTTTAATATTAAATGCTCATTTATTTATTTTGAACCATTTAGTATAGGCAGTTAAACCAATCAGCGTTTACATCTTCAGTTTATATCAAAGAAATGAAGTTTAAATGAGAGACAACTAAGGCTGTGTCGTCTGCAAATATTATTGGAGAGAGGACCTATGAGGCATTAGACCAGTCATTACTATGAATGAGGAATAATAATGGTCAAAGAGTGGGCCCCTGCGGGAACCCACAAAGCAGTCTGGCTTGTTGTTGGAATAGCAACCCTTAAGATAAATAAACTGTCTTCTATTAGATATACAATAATTTAACCATTTGAATGCAAGATCATGAACACCATATTTTTGCAACTTTTGCAAAAAATATGGTTAACTGTATCAAAAGCTTTTAAAGATCAATGAAAATACTACAGGCAAATCCATTATTATTAAGTGTAGCGTTAAAGGTGCTTTATGGAAGATTCTGCAGAATTGAAATGTTTTATCAATTGTTTTGTATGCCAATGTGTCTATAGATTACAGTGCAGCATGAAAATAGTCCTTCTGTGACTTTCGCCATTGCCTATAAAAAAAATGTCCAATTTGTCTGTGAAAAATATTTAAAAATCAATTGTCAAAAAGTGGCAAAGTGACTTGCAGTTTAGGCTTTACTATTTCATGTAAGCTGATAACTGAAGACAGATCATGACATGCTTTTATCTTTGGAAATTTATGGAGGCTACCGGAAAGAATTAACATTATAATTACTAAATCACCAGTTTTGCAGCCTGCAAGCCTGCAGATACACCCTTCTCCAGCCACAGCGCCGAGCCCGCACTCCCAGCTTGTCACATATCAGCCTTTTATCAGTGGATTTCACCGGATGACTGTTGCTTTGTCTATGTCTCAGTTCTCTGTCCTGACAATTGTGCTGCTTTAATGCATACAATTTGTGGTTTGCCGGTCTGGTCAGGTTCAGGTGGTGGATTAACCCATAATTTGGTGGTTAGGCAGTGCAGATTCAATAAGAACAGCTGAAATGAATTTCCATCTTTTATAAATTGGATTCCTCTAAGTCAGAGCTCTTATTTAACATTTAGTTTTATTTTTTACCTATATGCTCTAATTTAACATATTGTTTTATTTTTCACATTATCTTATACATTATACATCTACATTTTATTTTGTTGTCGTTATAATAACATTTGTTTGATATTATTGAGATAGTTGTATGATATTATCAAACAATTATTGATTGAATGAACTGAATGGTTGAATGATTGAATTCAACAATGATAGGCCAATAAAGTCCAAATCTCTATATCTGTCTGTATTTATCTCTGTCTTTCTCTGTCTACCCCAACAGGTGAGCACTGGCTCATGTGCATGCTTCAGACTGCAGTTCACTTAACAGTAACCGCTTTCACCAGAGAGCAGATTATTTTGAAACTTCTATTTTGCACCTTTAGCTTTATCAATCCATTGGAGTAGAGCCATGTAAGTGGAATGAATTTCCTCAAAAACCATACTGGTGTTTGTCAAGAACAAAATTAGAATAGAGGGGTGCTGGGTGGCTCAGTGGATAAAGGAGGCACCCCATAAATGAAGGCAATGTCCTTGCTGCAGCGGCCGCAGGTCCGATTCCAGCTCGTGGCCCTTTGCTGCATGTCATTGTTTCACTCTCCCCCTTTCACGCTATCGATCTTCTGTCCTGTCTAATAAAGGCAAAAATGCCAAAAAAAGAATAGAGATGAGAAACAATTCTTTTGTTTAGCATTTTTTTCCTAATGTTTCTGAAAAACATAGCAAAATAGGTATGGGTCTATGGATATTAAAGAAGCAGCGATCATCAGCTTTACACAGAGGAATAACTTTAGCCACATCCTCTCGAACAAAGCCTGGTTTATATAGGCAAATATATTTTTATATATTGTTTGCATATTGTTTAAGTCAAGTCAAGTCAAGTCAATTTTATTTATATAGCCCACTGTTTAACACTTGCCTGCTATTCTGCATTTTGCATTTTGTTTATTTGAACTAAAACACAACATTTATCAGTTATATTTGATATTTTTTAAAATATCAAATATATATGGCCCAAGCAGCATCCCATTTATAAAGACGCCAGTTCATATTTTAGCTTCACTTATCCAAATTGTTCCACCTACGCAGCAATTTATGTGTTATGGCTTGGCTTCCAGATGCAAGTACAGTCTGTCATTAATTATTTTATCCAGATATAATCTTATGATACTCTCTCTAGTGCCTTGCTGCTTTATGTAAGTGTTTCAACCTGGTATATGTTTTTTTTATTAATCAGGTGATTCGATATTTTACTACACGATTCATATGACCACTCCCCCACTGCTGCTACCTGGTTTGATTTCAGCTCAGTTGCTAGGCTAGCCAGTGTAATTTACTGTCGGTTTTCTTTTGGGGCTTACAATCATGCCAGTCTCGAGGACAGTAGTGTGCCACAAAAAAAGATAGCTGACCTTAAGGAGGAAATTTAGCAGCTTTAGAATGAGCTGCAGAAGGACTCACACCTGTCAAGCTTCCTAAATGTTACTGAGCTGTCCAAACAGATCGGCAAGCTCAGTGCGAACCTCTAGGACACTGTTCTGTGGGACCTCTGCACCTGTCTGGGTTAGGACCGGACCCACAAACCACAAATTTGATGCATTATAGCAGCACAGTTGTCAGGACTGAAGACAGAGACACAGTCATTTTATGAAATCCATTGGTGAAAGGCCGGTGTTTAACGAGTTGGGAGTGAGAACGGGCTGCACAGACTCAATGCTGCGGCACGCATGTGTGCCTGTATGCGAGAGAGAGAGGAGGAGAAGGTGAAAGTGAAAGTACTGCACCAGTGTTTCTGTCACTTTGTGACCAGTAACTCGGCCACTTTCTGACATTTGACATTTTTATATTTTTCTAGTAAGCTTACCAAAACCAGCATGTCACTACTGTTGATATTAAGCTGGCAGATGGATTCATAACAGTCATGTCCTGTTCAGCTCCCTGAATTCATCTTTATTTGTCATCCCTGTGTTTCCTGCTTTATTTTGGTAACTGTTGTCTTGTCTCATCTCAGATCCTGATTCCTGTCAAGTTTCCCAGCTTTGTGATTACTTGCCCCACCCTAATGTGAGTGTGTCTCATTGTCTCCCTTATTGTAGGCCTAGTCCACATGCACACGTAACACATATTTTCCTCCTCCAGTTACCAAAAAATTCCCATCCAAACCAACAGTAAAAAAATGAAAATAAATCTCTGTCCACATCAAAACGCAAACACAGGCTGTCAAGTGATATCAAACACACGCCAAAGCAACAGGTGGTGATATAACCTCTACAGAACAGACATTGACACAAGGCATTTTATTGTGAAAATTTTGCACAACTTGATAAATGAGTGATTGGCTGTAATTGACACTTTGCTCATAAAGCCAAGCAAAAACACTTTTCTGAACAACTTCTCAACATTATATCTCAGAGACTAAAAGAGAGACATTTGGTCAGAAACTGAGTGCCTGAAACTGTGCTGCAGGGGAAGATATGTATAAAGCATTCATGTTTTCACAGATATGGATGTAAACTGTAAGTGCAACTTGAGCTGACTGGTGTGCGAAGGTGTACAACTGCAAAGTGCTAATTGTAGTTTCCCCAAGTTTCAGTGTAAGACTACATTACCCAGGAGTCCTGTAAGTTTCTCGTAGGCACCTTACTCTGACCACAGTGGCAGTTATAGGAGCCCCCACCCCCCTACCTTCAGCCATGCCAACAAAAAATGCAAATAAACAATAAGTAGTTGCAAGTAACATGTTTTACATTCGTTAGAAAAATCAAATCAATAATTAATAAAAAATCTCAAAAAAATGCATGAAACTCAAAAATATTACAAATAAACTAGATCAGAAGAATAAACAATAAAACAACATGCTCATTTTTACTGAATGAGCTTGAATGCATCACAATGTAACTCAATAAAACCTCTGCTCCTCCTGCCAATTGTAACATGGATGTGTTGTTTTTTTCATATTCTTCTTCTCCATTGACACTCCTCTCAGTGGTGTAAGATAATAAGGTGGGTGTACTACCAGGTAGATTGGCATGTTACAGAGGAGGAAGTGGGTATACTCTTGTATATATTCCAGTGGCTTTGTGGCTGTGGGTATATTGTAAACTGCCAGAAAACAGGCCCTCTGATGTCCTCTTGACTCACACATCATTCATTGGTTAGACTGTGATGACTCACATAATTTTTTTTTCTGGGTGCAATTTTGGCAGAACCCTAGGCACCGCCACTGTGTGTAGAGACTATTCCAAGGCTGATGGATTTTTGCGTGCAGTTCCACCACAGCTCTAAAAATTTAAGATATGAGTAAGGGTCGACCTCCAGCTCACTTGTTAGAGTGTGTGCCCCATATAGGCCATGGCTGCGTGGGTTTGATTCCAATCTCCAACCCATTGCTGAATGTCTTTCCCCCTCTCTCCCCAACATTTCTTCAACTGTCCTGTCAGTAAGGCAAAACATGCACAAAACTATCTTAAAAAAAGATATGAGTCACAATAAACTTCGACCTATGCTAGTGCCGCTGAGTTCCTCAAGACATAGCACTCAACTCCTATTCTCTCCTTCCCTTTCTTTCACTTACTTACACACATACACACACACACACACACACACACACACACACACACACCCTTTTAATTGCCCTGAAGTGTGGACAGAAGCAGCACTTAGTCACCTAACATGTAGATCAATCTCTTACCTTATCTCTAATAGGCTACTCTTAGCAATGTGGGTCTGCACTGGAGGACATCCAAGTCACTCACACACATGCTCACATACACGCAAACACACACAAAGGTGATGTCCTTGTTTTGCATGTGGCAGTCGCTTACTGTCTGTTTGATGGATCTGCTGTGCTGCTGGTGATGGAAGCTAGGAGCCCTCCTCCTTGTCATGTACTCTGTGTGTGTGTGTTTAGTGTAAAGGAGATAGTATAACTTGATATACGTATGGCATACTGTATACAGTTTGGATAATATTGGTAACCTGGTAACAACAAATTCATACTACAAATTGTGGACCCCCCAAAAAAAAACAAACGGATCATTAGCGCCATTAAGATCAACATGATCTTAACAAGAACATGTCAGCATTTTTGGAAATATATTTATTTTCTTTCTTTCCAAGAACAATGAATATCAATCTCATCTCTGTATGTTGCTGAAAGCAAGCACACAGCCTGGCTTTGTTCAAAGTGCAAGGTCCTTACTTATGTGTTGCATTTTTTCCTTTTCTGTTAAATGCCTGTATTTTTTAATCATTCTGTGTCCCCTCTCTAAATTTGGAGGTTTTTGCAGGTCTGTGGATGAAGCACAGGGAGAGCTGTCCATGAGTTATTTTTTCACTAACAGGGTGGATAATTCATCTGTTGATCAGTTTACTGCTGATCTGAGCAGATCAGATCGATGGATGAGAGGCGCTGATGTTTGTGAATGATAGCAAACTTAGATCCAGCAGAGTGAACGGTTATGGACTTCCAATGTGCCTGACGTTCTGCTGCTCCATCTGTGCCCAGAGTGTGCTCTGACAGCGTGATGCTGTAAATAACCAAACACGGTATATTTTCCAGTATGCTCCTAATGACCAGATCAGCTCCAAAAATAGAAAATCTATTTGTGGTGGCAGAAGTTCTAATTGTGACAGCCTGCCGCAAATAAACGATAAAATTAAAATACGATGAGTGGGAAACTATGTAGAATCGCCTTTGTGGAAGCCATACAGTTCCCAAAGAGAAATGTAAAAATGACAATGTCTTGTTTTAGAGGAAGTTATACGCAAACCATTTCTCTTGATTATACTTTGGACAAGCCATGCCTTTGATTTTGAGGCCATGGTGGATGAATCACATCCTGAATCCAGCTCTAAATTTAACACACACACATAAAAAGGGTTTCATGTCTGTGTGCATATTTCACAGCATGTCAACGTATTCCTTCATGCTGGATAGATATTCAAGGAAAGTGAACTTATGTCAAAGCCAGATATTTCTTTTGAATAACTTTGTTTCAGCTGTTGGTTTAAGGATTTATTCAAATTGGGATAAAATGTGTCAACTAACATCTGAACAACGGCATTTGAATGTGTAGTGGCAAAACCTTTAAGATCTGTTTTTTCCCTTAACCCCTGTTCCACTTTTCTTTTGTTCTTAGCACATAAGGAGTGTGGGCACAGTGTGTAAGACTCGCAGCCTTTTTAATAAAAATAAAGATTCACAGTTGACTTTGGCTTACTATTTTTTGCAAACAAACAAATATGCTGCAGTGATTTTAGTGTCCTTTAATCATATAACTGAAGCGTTCACAGGTTCCATTCACCAGTGACGCTAAGGGGTGTGGTGATGCTGAGCTGAGGCTGAGGTCTATGACAGTATCTGCTGTCACCTGTGTTCTCTCCACCATGCACCACCAATTTAAAGGACAGCGCCCTTACCACATCAGGAGGGTGCATAGATAAAGAAAACCCATAAATTATGTGGATAAAAATAAACACAAATGCAGCTCCTACAGTATGGATGTTTGCAGGCCCCATGCTTGCCCTGACTGCTGTCAGAAAAATAGCAAAGTAAGATAGTGGATACAGAATAGTGCACACTGCTGTGCCTTAGCAGGTACTCTCAATAGCTTATGTTTGGGACTGATGGCCTTAATGGGAGGGCTTGGGTATCTGATGGGCAGTGGAATAAAATCCCATGTAGGGGAAAGTACCTGCATGTTTCCAGTGCAGACAGTACAACTTTCAACCACAAGGACCATTTCTTTGTTCAACCCTTAAAGGAACAGACTTGCTGGTGTCAACAATGAGCATGTCAGCAAAATGAAGGAGATGATTGTAGGTGCCATCAGAGGACGGATTTCAATTAACCCTCAAACTGCGCAAATTGAAATTGCGAATATAAAGTTTGCCTAATGGAAACGTGAATCAAATGAAAAATCCTCTTAATCACAAAAAAGTTTTTACACTCACATGAGGTGGTATTTCAGGCGATTTGGAAAAGCCATTTTTGACAAAACTGCAATGGAAACACTTTTTTGGCTTAAATAGGTCACATGATGCTATGGCTATGTGCCCATCAATAGGAACTGGCTCCCTTGGGCATGATACACTTAGGCACTACAAGATGTGTTAATGCATTGCATAACTTTCGAAAAGTTGGGTGGATCATCCAAAGTTTTGAATCCACAATTCCTCTGTGAAATTGTGGACTATCACCCAAACTATTGGAAATAATGACGGCTAGGGTGGAGGCTGCAATAGAAATAAAGCTGCTAATGTTTTGAACATCCATCACCATGCTTCTTGGAATGTTGTCACCTGAGAAAAAGTCACAGAACATCACTTAATGGAAACACATTCATCTCGCAATTGTGGATAATTGACATTTCGAAAATATTGCTCAAGATTTGCCAGTTGACTATGCAAACTCCATTCAACAGGCAACAGTGCTAACCACAGTTTTCTGTGTGCACTTGGAGCCAGCACAACCTTAAACATAGCCTAATTTTAATACCCATTTAAAAAATGATGTTCTTCTTTGGAAAGCGCATATGTACTAAGCTAAGGAAATATAAACAAGCTGCTGGGGGGTGGGCTCAGGATACACCATCCCCAACTTCAGTTCAACTTTGAGTTTCATGATGAAAAAACTTGCATCTATTCTGCAATGACAGAGTTTATAAGCAGGCCATAGAGATGCACAGAGTGACTTCACTTTCTAGCCTACCTCTACCCTTCCACCCCCCTGAACCTCCACATCATCCACCTTTCTCCTGGTTATGGTGTGATGGCCTGTCAGGAGATGTCGCTGAGAGGGCCCAGAGACGACAAAATCAGCTCAGATCAGACCTGATCCCCTCACACACACACGGGTTGCACAGTGAGTTGACCAGTGAGCGGTGAAGAGGCCCAGTGTCTGTGTCCCACCTCATCTTCATCAGATCTCCCAAGCCCTGACCCAGAATCTTTCAGTCCTGCCGCCCAGCTCCCTGTGTGTGTGTGTGTGTGTGTGTGTGTGTGTGTGTGTGTGTGTGTGCTTCCTCTGACCACATCCATGATTACTGTGGCCCTGGCTGCTCAGGTGGACAGAGTGTGTGAGTATGTGTGTGAGTGTGACATGATGGCTCTTGGCACTGTGGGCTATCCTGCCCAGTAGTCTGACTGTCAGGCCAAATATCTGAAGAGAGGAGAAGAATGGAGGAATGTAAGGATGACGGAGGGATGGAGGGGAAAGTACGTGGAGATGAAAAATAAGTTCACTATAAAGTCATAGAAGTATTAAACTTCTTCCTTACATACCTTAACTTCACTGAAAAAAAAGTCTTGGCTTTACATAAAATAAATATGTACATTGGTTTATTAAGTGAAATTTTTATTTGTTAAGCCAACATGACTTTTTATTTAAAGTACATTCAATTACCCTATGTTAAATTAACATTAATGTTTCAATTTAAATTCAATTCAGTTTCATTTATAAGGCCCATTATCACAAAACACAGTTTGCTTTAGAGAGCTTTAGAGCAGACGACATCCCTCTGACCTTAGACCCTCACATCATCAAAAGAAAAACTCCCCCCATAAAAACCTGTAATGGGGGTGGTAATGTTTTTTCATATATACCTAATAATTACCTTAGGTTAAACTAACATGACTTTTTTATGTAGAATGTATTCAATTACATTATGATAAACTCATATCACTTTAATTTCAAGTGTTTTAATATTTTGTATAGCAACCTCTAGCTACTATTTCTAACTGCTAGCTGTACATTGTGGAGTATTTATTTCATGTTATTTTTCCTTGCCTGAAATATGCACAGTCATGTCTTCTTCCCTGAGACACACTCTTTTATTATTTTGGAAGACAAACTACTGGTCTATGTCGGTCACGGTCTATCAAACTGCCACAGTACCGTGGGTTTGTTTTTCGCACTACAGTTGGCAATGACCACTTCCAGTATCAGGAAACTGTCTAAACGAGTGATTTAAACTGCCCAGAACATCACTGGTTCCCATCTACAGAGCATCAGTGACCTTGGTGAAGTGAGGTGTCTGCACAGAGCCCAAAGGACACTGAGAGACAGCAGCCACCCCAGCACAGTCTGGTCACCCTGCTGCCATCTGGAAAAAGATACAGAAGTATCCGCTGCAGAACCACCAGACTACAGAGCAGCTTCTTTGCCCAGGATGAGAGATTCCTCAATGCCTCCTTCGATGCCAAAAGATGTAGCAGGATTTAGGATCACCTTAAATTTCATTTCTTCTTAAACTACATTTAAGAAAAATCACAATAAAGTTACCTTGTACCTTGTTACAAGTATTAATAATGTTAGCTGGGGCGTTATTTCGCTTGCTAGCACATCTGCTTAGAAATCTTGGATCTACTCCCATCTGTTTGATTTACACAGTTGTAGGCAACATAAGAGGGCATTTTTAACACCTGTGATTTTCTTGCTATAAAGAGATTGACAGCTTTCCTCCCTGGATGGAAGGAAAGGAAAGACTGACCCCCCCCCTTTAGTTGTGGCTAAACTAATATTTACCACTTTCAAACGCAAGGTCGTTTTTTTCATACTAAATATCTACAAATGTATGCAAACAGGAAATGGTTTTGGAAGGGACATTTATGCACATACTGCATACTTGCCTGACACCAGTCTTGTATCATTACCTGACATGCTATTTAAGCCATCATGCTGACAATAGGGGCCTTGGCCTTCATATTCTTCAGGAATTATAATTCTCCTTTTTACTTCTTTAGTCATCTTCTCTGCCTCCCCTATCCCCCATCACATTTGGTTTCTTGGTGACCAGATGTGTTGCTCTTATCACTTCAATAAGTAACATATTGATGTTGATGAGTCCAGTGATCACATGCTTTGCCCTCTATCAGCTAAGATGGGCTCCAGCTTCTATGATCCTGCCCTCAAAACTGACATCACTGACGATGATGTCTTTGCACAGTTTGTTTTCACATCCACAGCTGAAGCTGACACACAATATCGGTGTAACACCTGGATATACCTGCAAAATTTAACCTGGCATCGAGAATGTTAGATCGCCAAGAAGAGTAGGAGATTTGAATACTCTCTTACAGAGTTTCTATTTAGAGGGCATGACTGCATAACAAATGTAAAATGCAGTTGTGTAACATGAACACTTTAGGATCAATGAATGTTTTTCACGGTGAAGATAACTGTAACGTGATTAACCAGAACATTCCACGATCAACAGTTACACTTGTCAGTCTGGGTTGGAAACAGTGCCTAAACTTCACATCTGCAGCTACACAATGCTGTGCAAACAAGACCAAAGCTGTAGCATTTGCACTGTCCACCACATTCAAATTTGCATCCACGCTTGGTTAGTTGCTGGCAGCTCTCTGCAATTCGTAGTTGCTGAAGACCCATTTCTTGAAGGGTTGGCAGGGCACTGACCAATATGACAAGAACATCAGTGTCACTGACTTTTAATAAGGATGCATTTGCAGACTTTTCCGAGGTAAACAATGTATGGTTTGATAGCAAAATCAAGCATACTGTCACAGCTTAGGTTTCTTAGGTTGTTTTCATTCATTCATGTTGTTTCCTGTTTTACTTTGAAACTCACATCTCCTCTCATTTCAGATCACTTCACTTCCTGCCCCTTTGTGTTTTCCCTCCTTTTTGATGGCTTCACCTGTGTCTGATTGTCTGTCCCGCCCTGATTAGGCTCACCTATCCTTCCCCTCACCACAGTATTTAGTGTGTGTCTTGCTTCCTCTCTGTGCCAGTTCGTCTTAGCCTTCCTGTGTGTTTCCCTTGTGTCTCTTTGTTGGTTTTTTGGACTTCGCCTGTTTTTTTGCCTCTGCCTTGCTCCTTTTGGATACTTTTGCCTCATTGATCATCCTGTGTGTACCAAAGCTGTTTCATCCAGTAAAGACTTTTTACTTACCAGAACTGTCTTCTGAGTCGTGCGTTTGAGTCCATTTCCTCCTGGTTCACCAGTTGTAACACATACTGGACAAGTCTACACAAAGTCTCCCCCAAAATTGTAGTCCCAGCCAAGAAATGGTGGCCATGTTGAAAAAGTGGCAGCCATCTTTATTTTTGCATGGCTAATGGGTTTTACCAAAAGAGCAATACCCGAAGAGTATTTGTACCAATTTTGATATTTCTTTCCACTAGTGAAAGATTTTCCTAGAAAAATGCATTTAAGCTGCTCCACTGGTCGCTGGATTCGTCTATAATACATTCATTATTTATTTTGGGGTGTGAAACTAAAAAAGAGTGAATATTTGAACAAAAACATAATGTCTCTGCTGTAACCGTACAAAATCATCATCTGTGATTGGTTGTAAGCTGCACACGCATGATTCATTTGCAGGGCAGGCAGCTCTTGCTCAGAGTGGTCACAGAGTCCACTGCAGGTTGGGACTGCCGGGCTGCTGGTCAGACTGACCGCATGATTGCTGTGTGAGTGGTGAGGAGGAGGAGACAGCAGCCACCCTCTCATGAGCTTAGTTGTAATGTGAACCACGGAATGGGATATGTTAGATGCTTTTTTATGCAGAGCTTTGTCAACATAATCACTCCTCAAATGACCAGAAAAAGTCGCTAGATTTGTCACTGGTTGCTTTTGACTAAGTTAAGTTAATTAAGTCGCCAAGGGGGTCTGAAAAGTTGATAGATATAGCGACAAAGTCGCCAAGCTGGCAACACTGTCCAGAAGGCAGCTCCATATTGCCTCACACACATCCTTCACAATAAATATATTTTTGTAGACCAACCAGGAAGTTGGCATTGCACTGGTTCCCTCTCCAAAAACCTTACAGTTTTGGATGGGATTTTCAGTTATCGCCAAAAATAAGCTCTGTGACGAACACGAGTCTATGATACTTACACATTTTATTCAGTGTTAGAATCTCTCACAGAGGGACACCACTTTTGTGTGTTTAGAAGCATAAATGAAATTGCCAGAAGCAAAAAGGTATTGTTAGGCTATAAACGAAATACATTGTGGTTGCACATCTTAAACATCACAACCCAGAATCGTTCAGTTTCACTGTAAACATGTAAAACTTAAATCTTAAATCTAAACATAAATCTACTAGTATGAGCGTGACTGCTGCTATAAAGCTGTGAAGGCGGGCAAGTGGGTTAAATAAGTTTCTGTGTCCGGTGTGATGACATCTAATGTCCCCGACAAACACTGTAGTCCTATTTAGCCACTTGTTAGCAATCGCCTTTTTTTGAGATGCGTAAAACCTTAAAAGTTCAAAAGTTGAGTTTGTATTTTATGTTGCACAACAAAACATCTAAATATATTTAGCCTGTGTAAAACACAGACCTTATTGAAGGCATTTTACCAAAAACCCATTCAAAAAACCCATAGACTTTGAGACGGGGGAACCAGAAGTGCAAAAAGGCTAATGGACTTCTGCATTTTAAGGAAATTAAAAATATGAACAATGAAACAAAATTTAAAATAAAATTAAAAAGGTAACAATTATTTTGTCAGGTATGTTTTCGTTTAATCTAAATCTTTTCAAAAACTGAGGTTGTTGGAAAGTGGTTGTGTTCATAACTTTTTTTTAAAACTATATTTATGTTGAATTATAGTACATCTTTTGTACGCCAAAATGTTTTCTGTAATGAACATTGATCTCAGCCCTACTCAATAAAAGGGGTTACTAGAGCAAGTACTTGCTATTATTATTATTATTATTATTATTATTATTATTATTATTATCATTATTTCTTGGTTGGTATTATTATTATTATTATTGAGCAGGTTGTGAACTCACTGCAGGCAGATGCACAGACGTTCTGCGAGGCTGATAGTCTCCCTAAAGTTCGAATGTGCCCTAGAGATGGTCCCACCAACTTTCTGGAGCAATAACTCAAATTGTCCCTTGGTTAGCCTGAAATAGGCCTGGAAGCGGTCTTCATTTAACAACAGCTCCTGGACAAAGCAGTGACATTTACTATATTTTTGTCTCCTATGAATCTTCTCGTGCACCCACATCTCCTTGATTTGTGTCTGATCGCTGGAGCAGTAATAGCAGGTTCATCAGCTATACGAAGTATGAGGGAAAGGATCTTCTGCTTGATGTTCATAGTGGGAAAAAAAAAGATTTTTTTAACAAATGTGTTGGCAGCGGGTGTGAGTGTGTGCGAGTGTGTGTTGTTGTTGGTGTGTGCATGTATGTGGATGTGTAGTGTGTGGTGTCGACAACGCCACCCAGGGTTTCGACCCAAGAAATCGCCAAACAAGGCCGGCACAGGTTCAGATCACACAAGGGCCATAAGTTGTGTTTCAAAACAAGACTAACATTTTATTAACTTTTTAAAAATTAGTTTTAGAACGGGATGTCGGGGGTTGATGAGAAATGGACTGACCAATGGGAAGGGGATGTACCCAGATGGAGCCACCACACTGGCGAGGAAAACAAAAGAACCAATCAGGGCTGGGGCTTACCATGGCGGCAGGGAACTTAACCACCGTGCACTGCAACAGAAACCGTGTGAAACATTACCACCAGGGGAGGGGCTGCTGCTTGCTGGGGCCCACAGCACCTGTTGTAAGTATGAAAAAGAATATTAACACGATGCACAGTTGGGGGACATCTGGCACATACACAGTTAAGAAAAAGATGAGCAAATAACACAATTAGTCAACTAATAAATGACCAAGACCAACACAACCTACATCACAAATCAGTCTAAGCTACTAACAGAGGATACTAAACTCAATATACCCTTTAAATTAAACAGCCAAACAATGTTCAATATACGTGCTTTTTTTTAATAAATTAATTCACTAAAGAAAATATTAATTTTTAAAACAAGACAGATGAGCCAATTTGGCTTGGAAGCAGGATCGCTGTGGCGTGGTCACATGCGGTGGTACCACGCCTTCACAGTGGACCTGGAGCTGTAACCAATTGCGGAAACCCCAAACACGATGGAGCTTCTTTGGTCCGCAACACAACCCGAGCCAGGACAGCAGCAACCTTGACGTAGTGGCCGAGGAATGGGGCGTGCCAACACGCCATTTTGAACGGTGCAGAACTAGAAGAGTGGGAGCCGCATGTTACCGCAGCTACACAGCAAAAAGAGAGAAGTGTCACAACTAGTGTAAAAAGGTGACAGGTAGGCCGCTTGTGTTAATCTGCCGCTGTAGTGTTTCACCTGGTTGTCAAGAGTTTTTTTCTCTTGACAACCAGCACTTTTTCTCTCAGCACTCAAGCGCTTCATTCCAGCACTACCGAGCACTCCACCAGCGCCTTTTTGTCCAAAAAAACCCCCCGCTATGTGGACACGCAGCCTTAGGCAAGTGAAAAAAAGTAGTTTCCTCCTGTTTTAAGACCTTAGTTTTAACTTAGTTCAAAGTCAAGTCTTTTCAAGCACAGTGTCACACATGAAGCTATTAATGTAAAATACTGTAAAAAAGTAATATTAAACTAAATATTTAAGTAAATCTCAGTAATAGGACATAATGGGAAACATCAGCCATGTAGAAGAGGCATAAAAGAGGATTATGCGGATGAGAGGTAGCAGCGGCTGACTGACTGAGAAGTTTTTGTTGTTACTTGGAAGTATTTTTGGCTCTTCACTTAAATCTTAAAAGTGGACGGTGAAAATCAACTTGATACAGTCAACATTAAAACACGTGAGCACCGAACAAAGAGAGGCTACACCAAACAAAACATCTGAAACTCAGCCGGGCACACTTGGCTGGCCTGGAGGCGTTCCGACCCTCTGGAGCCGTGTCAACGGAGCCACTGCTCCACTTCTGGGGTTCTGACCAGCAGACCAGAGCAGCGTGGAGATGGAACAAGCCAAGCTACCTGGCTCATTGTAGCTGCACCAGCAGAATTTCTAGCCGGCTGCTAACAACAGCAAGCCTGCATTGTTTAACTGAAATTAATTAATTTCATTTAACAGGTCGGCTATGATGAACAATGATTTATAAGCAGCGTGAGTTGCAGAATATGGAACAAGAAAAGAAAATTGTCTTTCTAGAAAACCGAGTGTCAGACTTGGAGCAATACTCACGGCTGAACAATGTTTTGATCTCAGGTCTGGTGACCAGACCAATAATTACCTTAAGGCTGTGAGAGAAACCGGGTCAGAAAGCAGTAGCCTACAGAGCATGAAGAGTCACCTGAGGAGCAGGTAACTGCATTGCTTCAGAGCAAAAACATTGTTATTGACAAAAGAAAAATATTAAGGCCTGTCACACACTGCCAGTGAGGAATCAGAAAGACAAATCTGTCATACCTGCTATTATCATTTGTTTAGCCAACAGGAAATACAAAGTTGATCTACTTAGGCAGGGAAGGAAACTTAAAGGTTCACATGTTTACATTAATGAACACCTCACTAAAAAAATGCAGATATTGCGAGGAAAGCAGGGCTACTTAAAAAACTGAATGTCCAAAGTCTTTCTATTATTGTCCTATATGAAACATGGCTATATAAATCAACAGAAGTGCTCTCAGATATATTGTTGTATAAAGTAGTTCATTGTTGCCTTTTTGAAATCATCATACACTTACGGTTTTTACCACAACACTCTTTATATGAGCTTTCATGACATAACCAGTGAAATAAATTATGATGGACTTGAACAGATCTGCTTTGACATCAATGAGAATCTTAAATGTTTTAATTATTTACCGGACAAACTCAAACATATAAAAAACATAAACAAGTACTCATATTCATTGTTACATCTCCCTTTTGGCAAGTCTAGGCCGTAGATTTGATGTCATTGGCTGCAGCGAAACATTAATGAAAGTTCATTTATGGATTTTCTCATTCTGGATGGATGAACAAAACGAATAGAACTTAATGTAAAAATCTTGTCAAAATGATCTGAAAGCCTTCGAAAACATGGGTGATGAAAATAAAGAATCATATTAAATACAGAAAAAACTTACACATGTAATATGACTAAACAAGTGAAAACACTACACTGAACTTATTAAAGCTTCTCGAGGTGACCCAAAGTAATCCTGTAAGGTACTCATTGAAGTCCTTAGCCAGGGCATAGAACAAATGCTCTTCCTGACACCAAACTCATGCAAAATGCAATAACTACTTCCAACTATAGTGACCTTGCAAACAGTTTTTATGATCATTTCACATCTATTGGAGAAATCTGTCTGTCAGCCCACCAGAGGGCACCACTTACAAAAAATACCTTCAAGGTTAATATTTAAATTCTTTCTTTCTGACACCAACAGATAAAATGAAGTCTCGAAAATCATTAGAAGTATGAAAGGCTCTCATACAGCAGGTGTAGGTGGTATATGTAGTAAAATTTTAAAAGCCATTGTGAATGATATTGTGAATCCACTTATTTATTCCTTCAACCTTTCTCTGCGTAGTGAGGTGGTACCCAAAATGATGAAGACTGCCAGACTTTTCCCAGTATTTAAGTGTGGTGACAAAAATAATATGCATAACTACTGGCCTATAGCTATACTGCCCACTCTACATTTTTAGAGAAAACTGTTTTTTATAGACTCAGTGATTTTTAGATGAATTGAACATTCTTGTCTTATCTTTAGAAAATTGAGGCCTACTTGTAGGGCAATTCTAGACCTTAATGAAAAAATCAGTCATGCTATAGATAAAGGTGAGTGTGACACTGGGATTTTTCTTGATTTATCGAAAGCCTTTGATATTATTGGTTTCGAAACCCTCCAAGGCAAACTACATCATTATGGTGTCAGGGGCACAACTTTGATGGTTCAGAAGTTCTAAGTATGGAAGAGAGCAATATGTACATGTAAATGGTATCAGATCAATAAAACCATAAAAATGGGGTCCCACAGGGATAAATACTAGGACCACTCCTTCTCATCTTACATATAAATGATTTTGTAATTTTTTCCAGTATCTTACACAAAGTAATATTTGCTGATGATACAAATTTATTTTTAATCTAACAAAAACTATGATCATCTCCAAAATAATATGAATGAGGAATTAATTAAGATAGACACTTGGTTTAAATGTAATAAATTATCCCTAAATACAAGCAAAACACATTTTATAGTATTCCGCTCAAATAGGAACCAAAATAATGTTGAACAAGTATACATCAAGATAAATGACAATGCTATTGACAGGGTGAAATCCATAAAATTTCTGTGGGTTTTTATTGATGAATGTCTAAACTTTAAAACGCATATTGATTCATTAACAAAACTATAATTCAAATTTGTTGGCTTATTTTTCAAACTGAGACATTTTCGTCCACTTGAAGCTCTTTTAACCTTATATCAGTCACTATTTGAGCCTCATTTAAATTATTGTAATGTTATATGCTGCAATCCATATCCTTGTTTCTACAAGAATCTACAGATCCTTCAAAAGAAAGTTATTAGAGCAATAACATGGTCCAAAATAAATGGTCCCTCAGACCTTTGCTTTCATGACCAAAAACTACTTAAACTTACTGAATACAACACTTTTCATAATGCCAGTGTAATGTACACTGTAGTATTTAGGCTCAGTGACAGACTGTTAATTTATCCCGATTTACATTTTCTCTCACGCACATAATACAAGGAAAAAGCATTTTTTTAATGGGTAAGAAATGCAAGCTCAAGTGAACAAGTTTTAGTGTGACCTGCAGAGGTCCACAGATATGGAATGAACATGAAAGCTCAATAAAAATGTCTATATTTTTGATGGTCTTTAAAAAGAGCTTAAGACAACAGCTGCTACTAAAATATGTTATATGTATATATATATATATATATATATATTATATATATATATATATATATATATATATGAGGAATATGCCATTTGTTTTCATGTATTGTATTACTATTATTACAAGCTTTGAATAGCTTATGAGGGTTTCCCATTTCATGCATCTAATTTCACTTAAATCATGTTTGTATTTACATTTTTATGGACTATGTGAATAAACAATAAAACAAACAAACAAACAAACAAACAAAACAAAACAAACAAAAGTACCAAATACTGTTTCATTATACTTCATGTTCAAATTGATGACAGAGTGACCAAAAGAGGGCAGTGGAGGACAATTTACGAAGCAGAGCTGCTTCACAAGCCCACACTGAGAGACAGGGACAGAGAAGGACTGCCCTCCTGCCGCTCAGAGCCACCTGCCCCTTACTGACATGGTCTCTGAAAATGGTTAATACTTCCTCACCAATTATGGGCCAGAAAGCTTTCTAAAAGTCTGCAGGTAGACTGACTGTCCCAGGGGCCTTGCCCCTCCAGGCATCAGCTCCTCAGCAGATCTACGCCTCCAGCTCTGCATTTGCCTCCACAGGGAAATTCTCAAAACTCTTGAATTCTTGAACAGCTTCTTGTGGAAGCTAACTGCACACTTACAAATCTCTGTAGGCTCTTGCAGCAGTTGTCCACTGTCAAATCACAGCGACTGCATGAGTCTCCTCTCTGCACATTTTTTGCACCCAACACCAAATAAAAAACTAGAGGGAGCATCCATTTTAAAATTTAGATCAAACAAGAGCACCTTCAGCAAAACAATCCAGAAAGTCAGATGGAGCTGACTTTTTGCTTTTGAGGACTTCAACATGTAGTTTTTGAGAATAGAGAGTTGATCTAGTCCAACTGGGTGTATTGGATATTTTTTAACTGAATTATCCCGATGCTTCAAACTAACATTTGTTGAGTCTGGGCACAGATAATGAGTTTTTCTAGAAAACACTGTCTCAACCACTATTGCTTTTGTAGTTTAGAAATCTATGTTGAAGGAATAATCATTCTTAGTAGAGCTGTTTGCATGTTTCCAATCAGTTCACTGTCACTTTTTTCTGTGTTTTTCAACCCTTGTTACTCTCAACTTGTAAAGTACAGAGACTTGGTCAGTAATGCACCTAGTCTGGTGTCTGTATGAGATGCACTGTGCTGCTTCATTTTATATGTTTAGAATAACTGACATGGTGTAAAAAAACGAGAAAGTTCCTGTAGGGTGGTGTCACATGGCATGTCATGTTACGCTATGTTAGTAAAAAAATCAAACTATACTCCTCTAAAAAAAATTCAGAGGGCATTTTTAAAAGCTGAAATTATGGTCTATATTTACATTTTTGTTAGGTGGCAGCTGGTAGTGGCTGTAATAACTATAACCAAAGTAAATGAGGACGTCAGGCAACATATTATAAAGAATGAGGAAGTTTGTGAATGGTCAGAGGGAAGGGAGATGGATGGGTCAAACAAACACAGGACTATTGTTTTGCACTGTAAACCATGTATTTAAGACTGCCACTGTTAACAGTCATATATGGGCTATTGTCCTCCACTGGAAGGGGTGCTAATTTAGGAAACGTCTTGTGGGTTCTATTGGGAGGGTAGAACATACAACCTTTATGGTTGTAAGGCAAGGCAAGGCAAGGCAAGGCAAGGCAAGGCAAGGCAAGGCAAGTTTATTTGTATAGCACATTTCAGCAACAAGGCAATTCAAGGTGCTTCACACAGAACATTGAAATACAACAATGGGGGGAAAGGAAACACATTTAAAACATTATAAAAGAAGCATGTAAAAGGTGATTAAAAACAGCAAGTAGGAAAACAACAGATAAAACCCAAAAAAATATAAAACACATATATTAAAATTGTATGGGTTGGAGGACTTGTTGGAACAAACGTACTTTTAAATCAAACCATTATCTTTTCTTCAGACCTAACCAATTACTTCTGTTGCCTAAACCTAACAAAGTAAACCTAAAAAGTAAGCAAACCTATGTTAAAAGTTTACTTTGAAAAGACAATATGAATGTAACAAGGAAATTGATCATCCTTGAGCATTCAAAACTGATTAGAGGGTTACCTGGGGGGTCAGAATTTAACGTGTAGGGCCACTGACCAAGCATCACTATTTGACAAGTAGGAGTGAGGGTGTGTTGTCTAAAGGAGACGAGTTTCCCTTTATTATTTCTTTTGATTTTTTCAGCTTTTCCTTTAGAGTGAAAATCTGGACACATCATATCATCAATGATGTGTGTCTCTCTTTATCAAACACCAGTTCTGTTACTCTTGTCTGTCCAATGTGTTGCTTCAGCTCAGCCTGGTCTTCCTCATGCTATTCTGAGACTTTCCATGTGGTCATGTTCTTGTCAGATTCCTGCTCTGTTTGTTGCCTGTGGCTTTGGTATAATCTCGCCTGGCTATGCGTCATTTTGTGTCTTTAGTTAAGGAGGCGGACCTACTGTCGGCACACAATAAAGCTGATTTGAATTTGAATTTGAGAGAGAGAGAGAAGAGTGTCAGCTTGACTTCATCGCATAGTTGTATGTTCAAATGTGTGCTTCGCTCATTTGCCAACAAAATATCGTCATTAGGCTGCAGACCTCTTTCGTTTTCCAAAATTGAGCCTCAAAAATTTTTTAGTGCATGAGCAAGGGCTGAAACTGCTTTGCTTCCCTTGCCGAAATGTCTGCAGGTGTTCCTGAAAATCTTTGTGAGATTGTACATCTTTGTTGTTCCACCATGCTCTCCTGACTCAAAGGAACAAGCTTGTATTAGTTACATATTGGGTTTGGGCCTGCTCATCGCCAGGAAAAACACTTTGACAGTCATATCCTGCTATCATCTTTCATCAATCAACCTCATTAAGCCTCCTCTCTCTCAGAAAACAGAGTTAGACTTGTTTGTGTGATTTGGCCCTGAGTATTCAGTGTATTGCTTTTTTGTCCACAAAAGGAGAAAGTGTGGGATGACTGCTGTTAATGTCAGAAACATACCCTCTGAAGTTCATCTATTATAAAATGAGATTTATTTTTGTGATTTATTTATATTGTGTGCTCCCCTTAAAGTTTAAATTAGGAACTACAGAATGTGGTGCACCTTCCCTATAAGGTCAAGGATGGCTTAGATTGTGGAGTGATACGAGAGATGTGAAGTGACCAATCAACCTGCTGTGTGTTCACTTGAGTTGTGTGGTCCTGCTGATGAAGGGAACATTAAAGTGACGGAAAAACTGAAAAGACATTGTCCCTGTGCTGTCCTTACCCATAGCCCTTAAGTAACATTAACTTCAGTTAGCTGCTTAAATCATGCATACAATATGTATATGTTGAAACTTTTGTCAATATGGACAAACTACACACAACATTAGCTTGGTAAGATTCTCTACAATTCAGTCATTCAGTTAATTTTACCGACACCGTGAGCTCCAAAGAAGACAGTATTACCGGCATAGTAAACATGAGAAAGATGAGATTAGCAGATGTAGAGGACTATTTTTTAAAAACGCTAAATGTCCAGTGAACTATATTCATAATAATCATAATTATTTATTTAATATTATTTAACTGATTTATTTTAATTTTTAAGTTGTTGTTGGTTTTTTTTTGTAATTTCTTGCTTTGTTTTTTTTTGTTTGTTTTACTACCTCATTGTTTGCTTTCTTTCTTTTTTCAGAATTTGTTGGCAAATTTTCATGCAATTTTCTTGTACTTGGGTCATTTCTGCTTTTGTTTCTCATGATATTCTTCCCCTGTTTTTGAAAAAAATAAAATAAAGAAAGAAATAAAGCCAACTTGCCCAGGTTAAATAAATTATTTGATTTCCTCCCATCTTTGTTGAGCAACAGTTTTGTGTGAATGAAAATAAAAGCAGCTGCCATACAGATGCCTGTCCCAGAATTAAGCCTGTCAATAATTTAAGCAAATAATAGCTTGTGCTATTTAAGTTAAATTAAATTAAAGTTTTACACGATTTACCTCATGTCTCATGCCTGTTTTTTTTGCATGGTTTTGCTTGAATAGATCTAAAATAAGAACTATAACAGCAACAGCGTTATCCATTTTAGGACAAAAGATGGTGAGTAGGAGATTATTGTTTGCATAACCCTGGGATATACTGATCTAAAATGAAAAATAATATTAGTAAGAACATTTATTCTTCAATTTTTTTGTAAAGGCTGACATTTGCGTCTTCGGTTTCTTTAGGCTGTACGATTGTAATGACATCATGGCGTCACGTTAGAAGTGGTGCAAAAATGCATGGTGGTGCCAGAGGAATGAATCCAACACAATAAATCATGTACATGGCTTTAATAACTTGTAGAGTGCTAGTAAGTATTTCATGTGTCTACATTTAGGAATCTTTTGGATCGATGTGTTTTGTGTTTTATTTTGTCAAATCTAATGAAAAAACATGTCTGATTTTTGTAATTTTTTTTTAATGACATAATTTCAATACTTCTATTAATTGCAATGGTTATGATATTGACTTACACATTATTTTAACTCAGAGGGATAGGGATATGAAGCCTTGAAGACACTCTCTTGAGTTTAAGGGGTTAATACTGAAAAAGGCTATTTGAATTGTTGAATGAACAAAGAGTGTTCATTCCTCATAATGAATTATAGACATCAGACATGCTGAGGTTATAGTTGCTATCGTGTCTTTGACCTGTGATGTTTTTGTCTTCACTCTCCCTCTCTTTTTTTATCTCCCCAAACTTAACTCTCTTTTAGCTTTTCTTATATATTTTTTTGTTTTTGTGTTGTATGTGATGAAAAAAAAGATTCTTAACCATTTGAAACCTGGATGAACAATAGTTTTCCAGTGCTGTATTCAGACGCCTTTGAAAGGTCAGTTAATTGGTGTGATTTCTTTGGAACAAACATTTGGAAAGAAATGTCCCGCATAATACAAGAAATTTGTAAAAGGTGAAAAAAAAAGAGAAAGAAGGAGAGAAAATTATCAGATGAAAAATAAAATAAAAATAAACTGGGGCAAAATGTCCAGAAATCTATAGTTAAAAGTACTGTTATCATTAAACATTAAAATTTGTTACAGAAATATTTTTATTATTATTATTATTATTGTTATTATTATTATTATTATTATTATTAATATTAATATTATTATTTGCACTTTTACCCTGGCCATTTTTTTTTTCATTTTTTTCATCAACTTCACATTTTCTCGAAAAAGTAACTTTTTACTAATTTCTTGCTCATTTAACACAAGATGCTGCCTCTGCCCAAAAAGTCTAAATTGGTGTGACATCACATTTTCTTTAAAAAGTTTGAACAGTCAGGTAAGTGTAAGTTATTCTACCACTCATTTTCCCACAGCAGAGGTATTAAGAGACACTGGTCTGGCTTTGGAAGAGATTCAAAATTCAAATTTGCTTACTTTGCTTGAACAGATGGATTCAGATTTTGTGTGGTCAGAACACACTCGTGTTCGTGTATTTCAGTGGCTAACTACTTTTTTTTTTCTTTTTTTTGCACCAGCATTCTGTAGCTCCAGGTTTCACTGGTATAAAAACGATCATGCAGGTATGGCAGCACTGGTCGGCTTCTATGGTCTCTAATTGAAGGTGAAGCTAATTAGGATGCTACACTTTGAGCTGAGAACACATCCCTTTTTCTTGTTTCCCCTCTCTGCCTCGTTATATGAGACTCTGAATAATGACCAACATATACATTACGCTCTGCTATAATTGTGTTGGAATTAATTATTCTGAAAATAAATCTCTTTGAAAAGAGAAGAGGAGGAAATAAGGACTGTGAGAGAGTAAAAGGTCTTGAAGTGAGAGTGCACACGTGTTTATGTGTGAGAGTGTGTGTGCTGGTAATGAGATCTCAGTGCTGCTGTTAACGTGCTCTAAATAAATCCGTGATTAGCATTTTTTCTCTTTAAAAGGAATAATTTCAACTTTGATATCCGTAATTGTGCTTAAGGGCTTCTGTGCTTCTCTGCTAGCCCTCAAACGCTTGCTCTTCAACCCATGCAGAGACTATCACAGCAGCGTTTTTTTCACTTAACACTTCATTCACAACCTGTAGGCTAATAATGAGAAACACTCAATACTATTTTTAATAAAGCATTACAACAACCAAAGCCAAGCGTATTCCAGGTACTATGTAAAGTGATAAAACCAGCCTGTACAGCGAGAGTGTGCGCGCACGCACGCACGCGCGCGCGCACGCACACACACACACACACACACACACACACACACACACACACACACACACACACACACACACACACACACACACACAGGGGCTTGTTATTCGCATGTGGCAGTGGCCAACCAATAGAGGGTGGTGTTGCATTGCAGGTCTGAGCACAGAGGGTCAGCACAAGAGCTGAGAGCGAACGGAGCTCATCACATCCACACCTGCCCTGCTGCTCTGCTTTTCATCACTATGATGACGGGATAAAAAAGAGAATCAGCCTTTTAACGGATGATGCTGACATTCAAACGTGATGGTTGCTGTTAAAGAGGATGTGTTAGCTGCTCACTGATAAACAGGAGAGTTTTATATGTAAGGGAGCTGCTGAGGCTTGAAATAATAATTGTCTTTAACTTCAATCCATCTTTAGACAAAAATTCAAGTTTCTAATTTAATGTTCAAACTCAGAATGTTATTCTGTGTGAAACAAACTTCAGCTGAGGGCAAAATTCATTTTCTATCTCACCTTTCTGGAGCGTTTGACCTCATCACATGATATTTATTAGATACTTTAAGTTTTTTTCAAGGTCAAGAGTGAACTTTTAGATGATAAATTCTCAAAGATCTTAGAAAAAAAAAATCTTGTGTGTTTCCAGTGTTTCCATGGTGCTTATTTCCAAAAAAATTGAAGGGTAACATATCTCAAGTCTATAGAGATGTGAGCCAAATAAATAAGTAAAATGTATTTCATCCTTTTGACTTGAAGACTTGAGATGTGCTTACCTTTTCAGTTTTTTTTTAATAAACTTGCTGGATTTTGGGTTTAACACTCAGCTGAGAATCCCCTTGTTGAAGCACAACCTCTTTTTCTAAATACACCAATTCCATGGCATCTGGGCAAACTCCCTCTGCTGATGAACATCATGCAATGTAAACAAAAGCTCTAGACAGCAACCGAATGGAGCTCCTGCTAGTATTTCCAAGGTCTACAATAAACATTAAACCCTTAGTTAATATTCTGATTAATAATATTATCTGATAATACTGATTTGATTGAGAAGAGTCATACTTGCCTCATTTTCCAGAGCTTTTAGCTGCATTTCATTGTCTTAATCAGCATGTGAGATTTGCTCAATTCTGCAAATAAAACTAGCTAAATTAAAACAATATTTATCAGCAGTCTTTTCCCAGAATATCAGTTCGTTTCTGGCTGACAACCCTGCTCTGAAAAATGCTGATTGCTTAAAAAAGACTAAATTGAGCATTCCTTTGCTTCTCTTTAGTGAACTCATTGTGCATCTTTGTTTCTCCTCACATTGGGCTTATCTCCCAGCATGCAGCTGAACACATAAACATCAATATTAGCAGTGGTGAAAAGTTGTTGGGAAAGTGATCTTAAAACTCAAAAGGACACCTCCACATCCCTCTAATTAAAACTTAATCGCCCAGCTGAGCCCATTTGTGATGGGAAGGGGGGAGGGGGAAAAAAGGCCTATTTAGCATTAACATAAAAACAAACAGCCGCATATATATATATATATATATATATATATATATATATATATATATATATATATATATATATATATATATATATATATATGCAAATGAAGGAAGGACAAAAGCAGGATGCTGGGAGCCATCTGCCATAACTCACACTGATGGCCTTTAAGAAGAGAAATCACCTTCAAAAAATGTCCAATAAGAAAGTAGGAATGATGCACCTGTCGCCCATCTGACTAATGAGCCAATCAGGTTGCAAGGACAAGGAGCACATCCGGGTAGTGATGTTGGCCCGGAGTGTCATTGCCACAGAATACACCCGTGCTTCTAGCACAGTGAGGATTTAGGAGGCTGAGATGATATAAAAACGGTCCAAAAAGGCAACAGTACTTCTTCAAAACATTATGTCTGCAATAAGAAGTGATTTACAGCTTGTTGTCACATTAGCAGGACTCCAACTGATAACAGAGTGAACCTGAAAATGTGTGTTTCCAGGCATCCCTGATTTGTGTGTGTGGATTGAATATCTCCCTCCGTCCGTCCACCGAGTCGCTCAAAGCAGTTTTAATCCCATATATTCATGAAAAACACAACAAAAAAACACTGGCACTGAGTCGTGCCTTAAAAATGACAATGATTTACATTTCAACATAATGCTCTCTGTCGGCTGTTATTGTGACAAAGTGCCGCATGTATCCCTCCCAAATGAAAGTGGGTGTTCTGTTATGTGTGTGACAAAGACATTTGGACGAACCTGCCATCCTCTCCTTTTTCTTGTAAATGAGCATGGGAAATCTATTTATGTCCTCCCACAGTATACTGCGGAAATAAGGAGAAGCTTTTGGCTTATTGGGAGACAGCCCGAGCAGCCGAAATGAGCCCCTGTGAAGATATATAGAAAGAAAGAAAAGAAGAAGAAGGACGGAGAGAAGCGGCAGCACTCGAGGCGATGCAGGAAAAGTAGCGAGCAGTCCAAACACAAAGCCAGGCGAATGAGGGATGGGAAAAGGCGTTCTCGCCGGATGATCTGCTGCTCTGACAACACCTGGCCCAGGAACAAACTACAGACTTGTCTCGATGCGAGGTAGGGAGGGATAAAAAGAACCCTGAGGCCTGATACCCCCCTACACACACACACACACACACACACTTTTCCTTTCTGAACCAAAGGTTGAGACAGAGATGGGAGTGACGAAGTTGAGACATTTAGATGAAGAAGAAGAAGAAAAAAAGAGTGGTTTTGGAATGTGATAGCAGCTAATCTAGCTCAGATGCAGCGCTGTCGGGATGAAGGCGTTGGCAGGCAGAGTTTCTGGTGGAGACTGACTGGCCACCAGTTCACACCTCTGCTTTAAAACACACTGATGTTCCTCTAATCTAAATCAGAGCTGGGTGGGGTTTCATCACAGAGATGCCACTCTGCAGCTACTGCCACATACACATTCACTCTCACACACATTTTGTTTGCACACACACATAAACACACACACACCTCCCTACATGTTTCTCTAAGTCCCCAAATTTTAGTTTTGCTTTTGAGTCTCCCTCTTGTCTTCCAGAGGGATGTGTGAGCATGAAAATCAGATGCTCCCCACTGTATCCGCCTCTCTTTTAAAGAGTAGGTGCTACTGGGGAGGCAGGCAGTAGCAGCATGCACACACTCTACCACCAAACCAGTTATCAATCGTCACACTAGCACACACTTACTGTGATGGCATACACACACACATACACACACACTGTGCCAACCAACTAGGATACTATAGCTGCAACCGATTCATGTATAGCACAATTTTCCTCCTGTTTTAATTATATTTTCAAATCTTTCAAACGGGAAATCAGTGCTAAACCTTAATTCTCATTTTTGTGCTTCCCCTGAGGTCACCATGAGGTCACAAAGCTGCTCCATTTAAAACTCTTTGGTTGAACCCTTATGTTGATTCTGACATTCATAACACTGACTCAATATTATATTAAAAAACAATTTAGACTGGAATATGTGTGTATTTATAAACTACAAGCTCCACACATACAGGCTATTATTCAGTTATATGAATATGCCTGAAATATGTTTGTGATCCATACAGTTGTGCGCAAATGGAGGCCACCAGCAGCACATCTTAGTGAGTTTCTGTCCGATAAAAAATACAGCCAGTTTTATAAAATTAAGGCCTTTATATTAAGCACGTGGGCCTATTAAATTTAAAACGTGTACAACTTGGATTTAATCAACTGGTCACTCAAAACCGTCAATTAATTTAGGATTATTTATGCTGCCCGCATTTAAAAGACGCTAAAAGAAATGAATTGTGAAGGAGTGTGGTGCATTAAATGACAGTCCTTTATTGTGTTAAATGTGTCTGCACGCGCACATCTAACAACATATTTTAAAATGAGTCAAATGTTAATGAAATGATGAGTAAAAAAATAATATTTACCAGAGAAATGTGCGCGCGCTATCCAGCACATGAGGAGAGTGTGTAACACGGAACATCATTTCAGGTCTGCGTGTGTTTGAAATGTGAATTCAGGCTCGTGTTAAGTGTCCAGCATCCCGAGGACGAGCTACGGAAGCCCTCGGGTCACACTTTAACAGAAATAAATCTCGTTCTGATACTGACGGGACACCGGAGGGGATGTCTTGAGCGACTTTGACCACTGCCGCCGTGCGCGCCACGCGCCCGAGTGTGTGCGAGGGTGTGAGAGTGGCGTGTGTGTGTGTCAGTGTGTGTGAAAGCCACCACTAGTCGCCCCCAGTGCTCTTCAGTCTCCACTCTCCCTTCTCACCGCAGATTGAACGTCACGTCCGCACTTGAACTTGAGTTTTCTCCCATTGTAGAAGCCAGAGAGCCGCACAGAGCCGCACAGAGCCGCACACAGTCCGGGGATGCGGGACTCTGCAGCTAGCACAAAGAGAAAAGAAAGTGGCAGTCTGTCCTCAAACCAGCACTGGGCTTTGACTTAAAGAGTAAAAGTCTAACCTGCCCGCCTGGCTGCCACTGACAGTGCAACAGAAGAAGTGCCCACCACTTGGCGACACCTTGAGAAGTACCAAGAAGGAAATTGGATTCCTATTTGACACACTTTCACACGTTATTTGGCGTCATTTCACCTGCTTTCTCTGGACAGGGACGCACGGTGTCCAGGTTGGCCGGAGAGTGGACACCGACAGCGATTGTCCATCAGGAGGTGACCGCCGACCTCCCGCATCTCGCCACGTCTCTCCTCCACTCCGCTCCACGCCGCTCCGTCCTCCACTGTCCCCTCACAGATGGTGTGAAAGCCGCGAAAGGCAGCGCCGGACTACCCCCCTCCCTCACCGCCACAAGGGAGGCGCGCAACCACTTTGGCACCGAACTCCGATCGAGCATCCGGCCGCCCAGTGCTGCGCCACGGCCGGTCACCGCAGAGCACCGGAGCCGCTGCTCGCTGGAGGGAGATCCGTTACACGGAGGTCAGTCCGAGGGCCACATCTGGGGCCAGTGCAGAGCGGTCAGTTTGGGGTGGCAGGCGTGCGGTCGGTTTTGGGGGCAGTTTGCGGCCGGTGTAGAGGAGCAGCAGCAGCAGGAGGAGAGCCGACCCTTCCAGCGCCGCTCTCCGGGCGATGCCAGTGTAAATGCCAGGGCGATGTCCCGACGCAAGCAGGGGAACCCGCAGCACCTGTCCCAGAGAGAAGTAACATGTGAGTATACCTGCAGAAATTCACACCATCACAGCACACACTTAGCTTTTCTTTTTTCCTCTCCGTGTCTTTCTGAGAAGTTAAGTGGATTTTTTTTTTCCACGGATGATCGGTGCGTTGAAATGAACATTTTCAGACATGGAGCAGAAAGTTTTTCAAAGTGCGTCCTGAAACTCGGTTCTTTCCTCTTAGATTTACTGATAAAATTAAATAAAGTCCATTATTTACTTCATGTATTATTACAGTCTATAAATAACTCGATATTATTACAACACAGGAGCAGAGAGAGAGTGAAAGTTCTCGGATGCGTCTTTGACCTCTCCTGTAATAGCAGTTCACGGAGAAGCCAGAGACTCGTCTTGGTAGTTTATTAAGACATGACTTTTGTTTTTTTTAATTATTATTGCGCTTTTTAAAAATATATATACATTTATATATCTACATGTATATATATATATATATATATATATATATATATATATATATATTATATATATATATATATATATAAGCAGCGCTGTCATTTTAGGAGAAAATTACACTTCATTTTCTATAAGCAATAAAAAAATAATTGTAACTCAAGCAATATAAATCAGTTAATACTGTGTGTTTAATGTTTCCGATTTTTGCAAACACCAACTTTGTTCCTTTCATATGAGATTAAACACACAAAAAGTCAGTTATGATTTTCGGTATTTAATTCAAACATTTCTTTACTCAAAAAGGCCGATATTTTAATATGAACATAACAGACAGCTGAGGTGAATGATTATCAGCAGCTACCGAACAGGAAAACGATCAAATAAAATAAAGCAAGCACATGATATTCTCCTCCTCTCTCTTGCACTAGAACCAAGTTGCCGAGTGTCTCGGCTTTAACACTTATTGAATCTTTGATAGACACATTACTGCCTTGTGCCAGCCGCTCTGTGTTTTCACTTTAATTAGTTTTGCTCCGCGCTCGTGGTGTTTTCCTGCTGCACGGATGCAAAGCTTATACTTTGTAATATTAATGCTCGTTTTGGATTATTTAATACCCTGCACGCCTTGACAGCTAAAAAAAAAATAAAATAAAATAAAAAATCCAGGGTTCCCCCATGGCACTTTCCCGCAGAGTGCACGAGCCTATAAGTGACGCTATTTAAGGACAAAATACTTTAAAATGAAGGAGTTATATTGAAGATGAAAACCATATTAAAGGCATTTATTTTTTGTGAAGGTGAAGTGAAGAAATATATTTTTTTAGAAAGATTTTTTCTTTCTTTTTAAATTATTTTGGTCAAACCTAAATTAAGCCAATGATCGTCAGAGGAAACGCATCGCTCTTCCTCCTGACTGAACGCAAACACTTAATGTTTTGGCGCTGTCACTTTTGCCGCTACACTTGTCAGCAGTGAAATGTTTTTCTGGCCTTAGATCAGTTTCAGCTGATGAGTCCTGACAGGAGCAGCAGACGCTCCTGCAGGACTTTAACTGCTGAAAGCAGCAAATATCAGTAAGGGACATTTAGTGTGTGACTGCAGCTGAAAGCAGCTGTTAGTGATTTACAGATGAAGGAGTAAAATCAGAGAAGGAGGAAATGATGCTGCTCTTTGACGCAATGTTACATTTGGTGAATATTCCCACTTTGTGTTCTGCAGCTTGAGGTTATTTGGGGAGACTTGTCATCAGATCACTGACACACAATGTATGGCTGTGCACTTTACTGGCTTGTGTAGAATATAACACCCATATTTACAGCAGAGGCTTAGCACGCGTCCTGCCTGGGTTCTGGACCACGCTACCTTCTTCTCTTCTCTGCTGAGAGGCCTGGCCTTTCACACATACACACACACACACACACACACACACACACACACTTAAAGACTATACATGTGGCGGAGATGTCAAATCATCTCCTGACAAGAGCTTTGATTGCTTAACACAACTTGTGTGTGGCAGCGTACGAAGGCCTTGGTTACCTTTAGAAATAGGTCACATTGTGCACGCTGCATGCTTTGCTGGGACATCAGCTTCTGCAGCAAAGAGCCCAGAATATATTCAAAAGACATAAACAGACAGACAGACATAGAGCAGACAGCCTGGAGATGTGGAGAGACAACAGAGCACAAAGATGGAAGCTAATAAATGAGCTTCTGTATTGAAACAAAGCTGCTTTAAGCTCACTGTGTGTGTGTGTGTGTGTGTGTATGTGTGTATGTGCGCGCGCGCGCTCCCGAGCGTGTGCGAAGTGTAAAATGTAGTTTGGTAGATGTTTCCATAGAGCAAGTCTGACCTGTCTGTCTGTCTGATTTATCACTATTCAGGCTGCAGCAAGGTGCTGTACATTCCATAATTTATGTGTAAGAGATGCTCGCTGATTTAACATGCTTGAGTACACACATACACACATATGTACACACACATATGCAAATGCACGTGATTCCCCCTCACCAAATTCCACATAATTCTTCTCAAGCTGTCAGGTCATAAAAACCGTCTGACCTGCGTTTTAATCGGAGCATTTTTAATTTGACGATGCATCAGACAGTCCAAAATATGACACTGTGCATAAATTATTTAATTCAGAGGAAGAGTTGCTGCACCTCTTTTGTCTTTCAGTATTGAGAGGAAGTGTTAACAAAGGTGAAAGAGATTTTCTGAAGGTTAAATTGCTGATTTAAAAAAAAAAAAAAAAAGCACTTTGACAAGGCCTCCGTAGTGCACCTTTCACTTAGTGCTCAAAATATTCGGGATATTGTGCCACATTTTGCACAATTCCCAGTTCTCTTGTTGAAGTTGAAGAGTATTCTCTAATGCAGCTGTTTCACTTTGCTTTCATTCTGGTGTCCTTAGAACAGATTTAAAAATTAATAAAAAAGGACTATGCTATGGACTTGGAATCAACTTTTCAATGTACTCACTAAATGTAGGACTAATGCAACAATCTGTCTTCGGAGAAACATGTGGGACAGATTAATGGATATATTTTGTGTTAGTCAGGCACTTTCGCTGTGGGTTTTGGTGTTGCCACACCGACACAGTTTACACCCGAAGGTGCTTCTCATTCACTGCAAATCACCCCAGCTCTCCTCCAAAAGGCTGACACAGTGTGAAGAGACACAAACAGGACGAGAGCTCCCATTGTAGCCGCAAAAACACACACTCTCTCTCTCTCTCTCTCTCTCTCTCTCTCTCTCTCTCTCTCTCGCTCTCTCTCCCTCTCTCTCTCTCTCACATACACACACACACACACACACACACACACACACGGAGAGAGAGAAAGCTGCGTGTAAATTGCAGTCGCCCACTTGAGATGCATGTTTCCCTTTGGCTTGTCAAATAGCCATGCACCCTGCTGGGGCTAAGTCTTTGTTACAGAGAGAGAGAGAGAGAGCGAGAGAGAGAGAGAGAGAGAGAGAGAGAACCTTGTAAGCCTTTCTTCCATATGCAGTGAAACATTCTATAAATGATTTTTTTTAACTGCCATAAATGTGTCTTATTAAATGTTGCAGCTGATTGCAATGAATGCATAATGTTATTCCAAAGAGTCATATCATTTATTCTTTTTAATATATGTCCTCTATAGTTTTAGAGACCACACTGGTAAAGCTTTTAAGGCTTGCATTACTTAAAATAAAATAAAATGAAATAAAAAAGATACTAACAAAAACACAAAACAAAACAAAAACAAAAAAAAATGTTTTTAGTGAAACTGAAGGAATAGTCATATCAAAACTTTTGATGGTGAGTTGTATGTATTATATAAAGTAACCCAGACACTGTTTCCGAAAAGACACCTTGCTGCATAGTTGTTAGTCCTCCAATATTATTTGAAATGCAGTAGGCAGGACACATTTAATGTTTCTGAGTAAAATAGGTACATGAGAAAATTTTCTGCTAATTTGGGGGGTAAAATAAATACCAGCTTTTGTAATGTATGGTTTTAAGAAGAACACAAAATGTGTGTGTGTGTGTATTTTATTATTTTGGAGGGGGGGTTAAATGTGTGTGCACATGGGCTTCCAGTTCCCAAAGAGCATGCCTAAACTCATTTTGTTGAACACTCTCTCCCACTACTGATACCACATTACACACACACGTACATATATATACACATACACACACACGCACACACACACACACACACATACACACACACACACACCCTGCCATTGCCTGCATACCAGAGTTTTGGTTTGCTCAGCTGGGGCCTGGTGAACTGTCTGTCTGTCATGCTCGCCCTGCAACAACAAACCCCCTTTATTTTCTTCTGTCTCTCTATTCCTCTTCTCTCTCTTTCCTTTTCGCTCTTTCTCTCTCTCTCTTCCTGCTAGGGGGAGCTCTCAGGCTGTCAGTGCTGCGCTGGCTCTGCCAATGAGAAGGACAGCAGAGTGCAAACGTGTGTGTGTGTGTGTGTGTGCGGGCGTGTGTTAATCAGATGACATCAGCGCTGAAAGACCACAGTCACCTCCTAACTGTCACCACCTGCACACTGTGTACTTCACTCTCTCTGTTGCACTTTTTATTGACACCATTTTCTGTAACTTCATCACAGCGACTGGCTGACATCTGTAACATTCAGAGTGTGTGTGTGTGTGTGCATTGACATAAGGGAGTTCTAGCTATATGATTGGACTGTATTTTTCCCATTATACATTCTTTTTTTTTGATGGATATTGTGTGTAAATGTAGCTTTTTCTTTTTGTTTCCTAATCAAATATTTGTCAGTTTAGTTTGAAGACATCAACTTTTTCTTCTTTTAGTTTAGTTTTATTAAGTTAACTGCTGTGACAATAATGTCTGTCAGAAAGAGCAGTGAACTCTGCAAATGATCTAGATAAATTAAGCCATTACATACTATTATTCGTTTGTCTTTGGTTTATTACTAATACTGGTAAATTATCAAATCTTTGATAGGATTGAAAAACTACTTAAGATCCATATCTGTGCTGTTTGGAGCTCTTTGTGCTGTATTTCTGAAGCGCACTTCATTCCTACCACAGCAACTCCCAGACAGGTGGCTCATTCACACACTCTTCCCTTCACATGTGTGAACTCTCTGCATCATCGTTTGTCCAACTAATACTACAATCACACTGAGACAAATGTTTAGAATTATTTGTACATTTGTGTGTGATGCACATGTGATTGGCTCGATGTGGTAATGCTGACTTCGACCCGAGTGGGGGATTTACCTCGTGATGAACTTGAATTAGCTTCGAGGTAAACAGGTTTCCATTTGAAATCAAGTCAAATCTGAAAATAGGCTGCAAGTCAGAACATTTCCTTTCAACGTTTGCATCTAGTCTGCTTACTATTCTGCTTGAATATGAAGGCCTTATTCATTACTACAACACCAAAATGTTCTATTTGTGTAGAATTAATGTTTTAGTAAAAATTCAGTTTTAAAAAAATGTACAAATAAAATAATTAAATATTTTTAATTAAATAAAATATTATTATTAATATAAAAATATTATTTCAGGCTTTTCTTTGCTTTATATGAATAGTTGAAAATAGTGAGGTGACAAAAAAAAGGAGAAAGTGAGGAGACGATGTGACTCTGTGTGAGGATGTTGCCATGACACTGACAACAACACAATGTCCCAGAATGTAACACATTTTAGTAAATGTTGTTGGTTACTTTTAACTTTTCATTTTTATATATATATATATATATATATATATATATATATATAAGCTTTATTTGGAAGCAGCGGGATAAACACACTGACTTAATGGCTCAATGTTTTTTGTAATTTCCAAGACAAAATGAATGACTTAAAATACTCAACAAATGAGTCACAGCAAAAACACCACTCAGTGCAATGACTACAGTGTGTGTAATTTCTTACTCCTAACCCTGAGATTCTCAAAACTGGCTTTGGATGTAAAGCTGCTTCCTGGTGAGACTCTGAATATTGTTACTGAAAGTGTCGTAAAGCCAGCAGTTTCTGAGGTGACAGATCAGTTTAGACTTTTTCCTGCTCTTTTGCTGTACCTCGCCACAGATGCATCATGGATGCATGATGTCATATTGTGTTTGAGAAGCTTTATTTGGAAGCAGCGGGATGTTTTCATAGGAAACCAGGAAATAACTATAATAAAGCATTCAGATTCTACAAATTTAAGTGATATTTACCAAAGAGAGGATTTTTTTAGAAAGAGGAAATTGTGTTTACATTAACACAAGACAGTGTGTTGAGGGCCACTACATATGGCGTGCAAGTTACGAGCATGCACTTGTGCAATGTGTTGTTCAGCAAGTGAACCCAGAAGAAAGAAGTCTGCCTGGCATGGAAACACACATGCACCCTCAAAACTTTTGTATACTGTAATTATTACTGTCGCTGACCTCAAAAGTCAAACTGATTTAATACTACTTACACACTTACTGTAAGTGTGTGTGTGTGTGTGTGTGTTTAGGGACAGTCAGTTTTCTCTGGTATGAAGAAATATTGAAGTGTGGCAACTGATGAATGTGTGTGATACTACAAGTGTGTTTGCATGCTGAGAGCGTGCAACAGTTCCGATGAGTGTGTGTGTGCTGAATCTTGACTGGTGTGTTTGAGGAAACAGTAAAAAAAAAAAAAGTACCAGTAAAATGGACTTTTTATAGTTTCAATCATTTTTTTTATTCCAGTCCAGACTCCATCATCCACTCTCTCACACACAGAAACACACATTATTGTCATTGGTGTTAACTGGCAGAACCTTTTTTGCTCTGGGTGAGATTTTCATCACACAAAACGGGGAAAGTTGTGCTCATGAAAAAGTGAGAGCATTAAAAAAAAAATCTGTTGAGAGGGGAAAACAAATATTTGAGAAGCAGCTTGCTGTAAATATGCTATCCCATTTGTGTCTGTGAATATTATCTGACGGTTGTGTGGAGAGCGTAAGGGTCTAGATGGATTAACGGCACATTTACAGTGATAAGCAGTGAATAGAGGAAGCCAAGCCCCAGAGACTGCTGCCTGCTCGAAGAAAACCCTGACGACAGGAATTCAAAGCAGCACCTTTATAGCCTCGGCACGAGCCAGATGCCATATTTTAACTTTCTAAATACCTGTTGCACTGTCGTCACTGCAGATACTGGAGATGGTGTTTAGATGTTCCATTTCCTTTGATTTTTTTGTTCTGAAATCCTATTAACGCTGTTGCCTGACTTACCTTATTAGTTAAATCAGGCCAAAGTGACGCTTTTCCCTTTGCATCTGTCACTTGCATACACAGTGTCGACAGTGTCATCAGTGTAAAGAAACCACAAGCAAATGCAGGTTTATTGTATGACGCAGTCTTTGAATATCTCATGAAACTGGCTTTGGCTGTGAACTTATTCATACAGTATATTTATGAGAAATAATTGTACGTACATCTCTGCATCTGAGTGCAATCATAATTCTGTGGTTTCAACAGAATCAGAGCCTGCTCTAGTCGATCAGTGTGTTTTTACACACACAGGATGCCCGCTGTGTATTTAAGGTTTGGCTGGCGTTTTAAAAAAAATTATATTATAATATGCATTCATCTGTGTGTCGACGTCAAGTTTGCAGGGGTCAGTGTAACTGTGGAGTGTGTTAGTTCCAGGTCAGCTCACTGGCTTTACTCCCTCTAATGTTTATTACTGGACAAATACACTCTGTTGTAAATGGCTGCTCATGGCAATAGCGTAGGACAGATGGCTCCAGCCTGCAGGCCATACACACACACCAACACACACACACACGCACACACACACGGATACACATATTCACAATGCACACATGATGTATACATGTACGTACAAACATGATCAAACAGACGATGCATGCAGTAAGACATGTAATACACACACACACACACACACACACACACACACACACACACACACACAAATGCAGAAGGAGCAGTGCAGTTAGTGTGTGAAGATGTGGGCTGACAGTGCTCAGACACTGTACACCTGTTCTCTCTCACTCACACACACACACACACACACAAACATACACACACACGCACACACACACACACACACCTGCTTCCTGTCATCGAAGCAACAAAAATACATAATACATAACAGGATAACAAAGCTTTAACACAAATGAGAGCCTGCTCTTATATTTATATATTGCTTGTAATGATATTAGACTTTAATTTTCTTTAATATTCTTACAGGTATTATGATTTATTTTGATATTTAACAAAGTGGTGACCCTTAATATTAGCTTGTGTTAATTTTTCATAATAAAATTATCTATCTATCGATCTTCATCTTTTTTTTAATCAAAATGTAAAAGTGGTGCCTCTAGCAGTTAAAGTTACACTTATTGTCCTCTGTATATTGCTGTTACCACTGGAATGAGAAATAATTGTTTTGAGTTTGGAGCCCTGCATCCGGAGCCACTGTAACTCTGAGAGGTCACAGGATAATTGAATGTATAAAGTATTAGAAAATAAAGTATTTCTATTTCTATGTATTTCTAATAATAAGTGTATTTTTTTAAAATGACTTTTATACATTTTTCTTACTGCTCAGATTCAGCCTAAAGCTCTAACCGCTTTTGTGTGGTTACAAGTAGGCATGACTTTATTTCAAGGGGTGATGAGCCAAAAAGGTCAGGAACCACTGACATGAATCATATATCAGTGGAGGCTACAGGTCATTTAAGGCAAGTGGGGCAAAGGCCACCTGCTGGCAGCAGGTAAAAAGTGTAGTTTTAGTTTAGGTATGAATAACATAGATATGAACAGAATTCGGGATTAAAAATCCTCGCTTGCTACTCTTATTTATCATTATTCTACAATTTAGGGTCAGTGGTAGAGGGTTTAAAAATGGTGTTTTAATCACGCTTGGCGCGAAAGTGCACTGAATGTGGGAAACAACAATGCGCATGCCTGCAGCCTCTGGCAGTGAAAGCTAATGGCATAAATGTCAAGCCATGTGGGGCTGATTGTCTGTTGCCCTGCTGCAGTTTCATTGGCTACTTGCCAAGCATAACTGTCATTTGCTCATAGCTGGCAGATGTTGGTATTTCTTTAACAAAGATAGTAACTGCGGTCACAATGAATAAAAAGGACTATTTTTTACAGTATAAATATGAATATCTGCCTTTAGAAGAAAAACTTGAGATTATACACCTCGCTGCACACAAGCTACTGGAAAAAACATCTCTGTCAGAAAGAACTGCAGATTTAACGTAGAGTTTTTCTCAAGATTAACATGGCTAACTGCTAGCAAAAAAAGGATATGCGAAATGTGAAATTATGAAAAAATGTGTAAAAAAAAAAATTGTGTAATTTTCTTTTGCATATTTCCAAAGTGGTGATTTTGAGCCCTGTGATTTTTTTTTGCCACCTGAAACAACCACTGTGTTGGAATGTATAAAAATGATTCACATATATGTTACAGGCTGAAAAGGAGAAGGTTGAGCCATGGTGTATTTCAAAGCAGACCTATAAACATGTACTATGTGGTGAGTTTGGCTGTTCCATCTGGAGCCTTCATCTGCGTTTGCCATTCCAAATCATCCCAAATCAAACAGCCAACCTGCTGCTCATTCATCACCTTGCATTAGAGAGAGAGAGAGAGAGAGAGAACATTATTAGCAGTGTGTGAGGGAGTATCGGTTTTTACATGATGTGAAAGACATCTATGACTGGTATTGCAGAGAAATCTGCTGGAATGAACATGCTAACCAGTTAGCGCCTGCTTGTCCTCTCTTGTAATACCACTTGTACCTGGAGAGGCGGTAGTGAGCCACTGTGGAGTCTCGTCCAACATGGGAGAACAAAGTCAAGTATAGAATTAGCTTTTGTTGTTTTGAGATAGCTGTGACATAAAGTTTATGATTTTTTCTTTTCCTCAATATTTTTATGCTCTCAGCCTCCTTGACAGAGAATTCAAGGTCAGAAATCCAAAGTACTGGTGTGTTTAGGCCAGCCACTTCAGTCTAAGTGGTTGATTTCTGACCTTGAAAAAAACAAAAGCTAATTCTGTACTTGACTTCTTTTTTGATGCTTGCAGGCTTACCATTGGTCACTTGCTCAAATCTGTGATCTTAAGTTGTTGTCTCAGTCCAGGTGTTGATCAAAGTAAAAATTTGTGTGGAGACAGATAATCGAATGCCTAAAATCCCAAATCTTTTGGTTTTAGGCAAAGATTGTAAATGCTTGGAGCGAATGAAGTGCAAACAGTGCAACTTCTATCAACACAAACTGTAAAACATTAAGAATGTTTTCGATATATGTTTATGAGATGGCTGTGTTCTTTGGTCTTGCTCAGGGCTGGGTGATGAGGACAAAATCCAATATGATTTTCTTTAGCACTTACCTCAATATCAATATTGCAACAATATTACAGGGTTGACTACTGGCCTGCTGTTAGTGGTTGGCACCTTTTACACTGAAGAAAAGTTGTATCAGCATCCGAATCAACCAAACTAGGTTTTGCTAAATAATATTAATGGACTGCAGCAGCTCTATCAGCAATATCCCCATATCACATGTATTAGTGGTTCCCAGTATTTTGCTAGATCTGCGATTAGGGGTTCCGAGTAGACATTGCTTTGTTTTGGGCCAAAATGGTAGGGATCCACCAACATGGACAAAGTTGTTCTCGTCACTTATTTTTCTTCTTTTTTCCCTCAGAAAAATACAATACAAGTTACAAAAGTACACCCAAAAGTAGTTGGATTCATTCTTCACCAGATTCTGATGTCAGAAGGAGGCTTTCTAGATGTTTTTAGACAACCAGACACTTTCAAGCACACTGAGGCTTTCAGATGCACACTTGCTACCAAGGGATTAAAGCAATGGATCCTGCCTCACAATCATTTTCGGAACATCATTCAGTATTCCAGGTGAAATCAAGAGAAAAAGCTGCTCCTTCATCGTGTTGCTCAACAGCTGATATCAGTGTCATTTCATACTTTGGTCTGGTCAGGGAATTTAGATCTGCTTCTTTTCTCCTCTAGCATTTCCAGAGATCCCACTAAACATTGTGAGGATAAAACATAGTCTAGTTTGTAAATGTCCAACTGTTACATCATGTGACATCTGTTTCCTCTGTCTCTCCTATTTGACAGCGGACATTGAGCATCCAGATGGCAGCCTGCTCTCCGACTCTCTATCCCTCCACCCACTCCGCCTGCCCTCTCACCCGCTTGGCCTACCTCCCCACCCGCTGGACCCAAGTCTGGCCCACGCCCTGCCACCCAGCCTTCACGCTGACCACGACCTGCTGACCTGCGGCCAGTGCCAGCTGACCTTCCCGCTGGGCGACATCCTCCTCTTCATTGAGCACAAAAAGAAGCAGTGCCAAACACCGCTGCTGGCCAATGGCTGCTACGATAAGATGACCGACCGGGGAGGAGGAGGGAGTCCCACTCTGCAGAACCTTCATCACCAAGCACAGCAGGGGGAGCTGAGGAAGGTCGTGGAGCCGGTGGAGATTGGCATCCAGGTGACACCAGAGGAGGAGGAGGAGATGGGAAGAGGTGAGAGGGGAGGGAGGACACCCATCAAAGGAATTTGCCCCAAGCAGGAGAACACACCAGCAGGTAGGCATGATGAACACACACCCTTTCAAGAAATACCTCAGCTTTTTCATCACCTTAAATACATTTTTTTGACCAAATATGCAACTGCACAGACACACATAAATTTACCTTTTCAGCTTTTGTGGAGGCATTCTGTTAAGACTTAACTCATTCTTTCCAGCACGAGAGAGAGAGAGAGAGAGAGAGAGAGAGAGAGAGAGAGAAAGAGAGAGATGTTCATTTCATTAGAGAGAGAGGACAACAGACAGAGGGAGTGAGGAGAAAGAGGGGAGAGATAGGCACATTACCCACTCAAAGCCCTAAACCCCCTCAAGGACTCAGCTAGTTGAAACAAATTGTGCAAAACGTGACAGAGGGACTCACCCCGACTTTCATGGAGAAATCCCGCCTAAGCCATCTGCTTAAAAAGGTGAAAAGCTCATTAAAATTCAAATAAGCAAGGGAGGAAAAAAACATGACGAGAGGAGAAGGAGAAGAAAAAAAACAGAGAGAGGGATTAAAAAGAGGCTAGTTTCTCCTCCATTCAGAAGGGTAAAGAATACGTTCAGCAGGAGAGCAGCTGCGGGGGGAAGAGCACCAGCAGTTACAGTATCTCTCAAACCAGTCAAGATGCTGAAAGGGAGCCAGAGGGAAGAGCACAATATTCCAGTCTGCAACAGCAACTCCTGTCGCCTGCCCTGGCCTCTCAGAGATCACTAGTTGGAGATCCAGAACTCTACAGTTCAGTTCTCAACAAACAGGTACTCAACAACCAGCAGCTGCTGAAATTACCCATGAGTCAACAGCTTGATTTAAACTTAACACAGAAGAAAGGATATAGAAATGAAGAATTACTTTAGTATGTCGTGAAATGCAGTGCAATTGAAATGAAATGCTGTTTAGGCTGGTTAACTACTGTAAGCTAGTACCGCTGTTTGGATGAGACAGCACACAGTGAATCTGGATGGCTGGTCCACAGAGGCAGAGGAGCTTCAATAAGCCATTATCAAATCTCAGGAACTTTTACTAAATCATTTCTCTCTCTCTTCTTTGGAAGTAATACATCTTTGAAATTCTGATTCGAATGCTTTAATATCACTAGCTGAAGGGCAGTTGAGAGGGCAGAGGACAGTGTGTGTGAAGCAGTGATTGGGACAGTAGGGGGCACGATAGATCTCTTACCAATATAAAGTACTTTTTGTCATGCTAATCTGCAATTGGCCAAAACTTGTCAAAATGACCTCACATTGGTCCTATGTTGGTCCAGTTAGCTTGATGCAGAAGCCCTGAAGAGCTGTTAAGGTCATGGCGAGAGTGGATTTGGACAGGGGGGTGCGGAACTAGCAGTATGCAACCGGGGAACTGACTGGGGAAAGCTAAGCCTCGGGCCTCACTGCCTCAGTTCTCTGAGCTGTACCCATGGAGGGATGTGCGGCAACATGATGCTCGTTTAATGTTTTCTTAACTTGAGAAAGTAGAGATAAGCAGCCAACTAGTGTAAAATAACATTGTGGTTAAGTTTTCCTCCTGTCCTTCCACAATGTTTTAAATCACCAGCCTCCTTTGATAAGGTAACTTCAAATCCATACTGACAAGTTAACCTGGAATTTTCATCCAGCTTTCTTTCCATATAACTTGTACGTGTGCATCCATCATAGAACATGGAAGACAGCATGTTCAACCCTTCTGGTTTAGACACACACCAAAGCCTTAAAGCCATAAAGTCAAATTTAGTTATTTGACACCTTTCAAACACTAAGCATTGAAAGTGCTTTGTATAAGGAGTAAAATACAACATAAATAGTTGATAAGAGAATTTTATTTGACTTCCTATGTGTAAATATGCTGCTATACCTGCAGTATAGCCCGTTTTTTTGCAGCACTCCTGGTTTTCTATATTTACAGCACCACTTCAAAGATTTGCATAAAATCTACCTAACATTAGGACAAAAACACTCAGTCATTCTTCAGCAGCACCGGGCTAAACTTAGAGGGGAGAGTTGGCCCAAAGCCATGAGGAGATGCACTCACAGGTAACACTCAGGACTCTGGTTCTCCGTTTAGTGCTCGAGTAGGACAGCGCTCTTCTGACCATATCAGCCTGCGGTTTGGCCTGCGCCGTAAAACACTGTGTTTTGGCCTGAACTTCATCAATATTTTACCAGGCTGTTACAACTCTGCTCGGCAGCTGCACAGTGCTGCTTTAGGTGGCACAGCCACCTGAACCTCTGAAAGCTCGGCACTTAGCTCTGTAACTGCACTGAGACTTTACATTTGATACATGACAATTTGAGCAGTCGGAGGATGCAAATAGCTCTGGTACACTCCCAGACTGTGTTCAGAGCTGCACTCAAGCCTGTGCACTAATTGATTGGCGTTGGTCACGTTATTAGGTCGTCATTATTTATATTTATGTGCATAAGTATATTTTTCTCCCCATGTTTAAATGCTTGCAATATATCTAATTGTGTCCTCCTGTGAAATCAGCTCCACATGTGCAGCATTGGAACGATGGAAATTGTAATTGCACAATATTTCTTCATAACAGAACACGCAATAATTTTCACATTAAAAGCAAAAACATATTAGCAGCTCAATTGGACGTGCACTGCGGCAACTGTAAACTATATTGCTGCAATAACATTTTATGTTTCAAAATTACCCTCCGTTTTTCACAATTTCCACATGAAATATGGCCAGCTAGCACCTTATTAACAAGGGGGAAGGACAGAAGGGTTTATTAATCCAGCCAGAGTTTAATTTGGAGAGAACCAGCTCAGTGCTGCTCAAAATCAATGGGGGATTGAAATATGGCAGGTGGAATTTTCCCTTTTTAAGTCAGACCGAGCTTTTCCTCCAATAGATTTCTACACTTTTTCTACTTTTAGAGGGAAACGGGAGAGACAGCACAGAGAGCAGGAGAGCAGGAAGAGAGAGGGCGAGGAGGAAAGCGATCAGAATATAACTGGTGACGACGCATCATAACTTGCTCCCAGCAGTCAAACTTTTCTTTGCCCTTTTTTTGAAAAAAATGTTTTTTTTTTCTATTTTTTTTTTAATCTTTTCACTACCATTTACCTTCCATGTAAAATGGACCAAGTATTTTACACTTGGGACAGTTTCAGGAGGAGTCATTTGGATGTAGAGAAAGTCTGTAAAGGCATCAGTGAACCTGTAGGCTCAGCCCATACATTATTTAATATTGAGTAAACAAACACCATGAAAACCATAAAAATCACTGTATGTCTATGGTACAGTGACTTAACTTGCTTTGCGTGATGGAAATACCACATGGCCAAATATAAAAATCACAGGAAAAGAAAAAAAGGTGCCATTTACCAAAAGGTTATCAAGGTTTAGGTTGCCATATTTCTCTAAAGTACATATTTTAATGTTTGTTTGTTTTTCGTATTTAGCCCTGGAATTGAAGCAATGTTTTACAACTCTTTTTTTAAATGTTAGTCACTATTTACAAATCTTTTTTTTTTTTACTGCAATTTCGTTCTAGCGATGGTTGTGCTTCTCCTCTTCTTCCTCCTCTAATCCTGTCTCCTAAGCATAAACCACAACCAGCAGTTTCATCAGTAGGGCACTGAGTGTGAGTGTGTGTGTGTGTTTGTATCATCACGTGTGGGGATGCAACATAGAGAATATGTGAAAGCATTAGGGGTTGGCGATATATATTTCAGCATATTTTTGTGATAACAATTTTCTTAACGATCTGACAAAATCCTGAAAAAATATTTTAATATTAATTTCAAGACCACACAATTGCAACAAAATAGGTGATAATATGTTAAATTTATTTATCAACATAAACATAACCTTTGCCTTCAAATATTTAGTCAAAACTAAACAGTGCCTCAGCTGCCTCAGCTGCTACACACACTAACTGCTTACCTCGCTTCTCTCTTGTTTTTCTCCACCTGTACCTGCATGCCATTACTCTTTTGCTCATCCAGCTTTAACTTGTGTCACTTAGGCCTGACAATCATACCGCCAGGATGCACACATACGCACACACACACACACACACACACACACACACACACACACACACACAGAGAGACGCACACTCACACACAAAGTGCATTTGTTACAATTTCCATAACACATTCACACATATTAAGTATTTTTTGTTATACTTCATGCAGTCTTGTATTAGACCTACAAAAGACCTTGATGTTGATTCCTGCATCCGTCCTGCATGTAACTCCTCTACTGCGTGAAACACGTAGCAATTTCACTTTAGACATGCTTGTTGTTGCTGTGTGTAATGACATCAATATATGAACAAGTCATAATACTGCCATATCATGATATCATAAAAAAAATCATAGTAAAAATGGTAGTAGTATGATAGTGAACAATGTGATAAAGCACCACTGACATATACCAGTGTATATACCAGTATTGCTGTATTGCTGCTGAAATCTGTTGTCAGACCCCCAAAATACAATAACAAAAACAACGAACAAAAAAACAAAAAAACAAACAACAACAAAAACAATCAAACCTCCATTTCAGTTCATATGACCAAATATGACATCAAACCAGGTCTTCCACCTGTTTTGATACCACACATACTCATAGGAACTGAAGTTGTCAAATGATAAGAAAATAATGGTTTAATCTTATTTAATTAACAGAGTTTGTATAATTTTAGATATATATAGGTCAGATATAGACAGAACTATCATGCTTCAGGTTTGAGAAAGGACTGTAAAAAAGGGACTCATTTTGAAGTAGTGACCCTGTAGCTTATAGGCTATCACAGCTGTCAACTCAAAGCTTGCTAACATTCCATGGAACAGACATGTAAACTGCTGTGGAGGGACAATGTTTCTAGTCAGTAGTCAAAATCCTCCATAGTAAGACTTTCCTTTATTTCAGCTCAGAGCTTTGTGTTGTTCATCAACACTTCACATTATCACAGTGCCCCACATTACCCCCTTTTCTACAAGTCAGCAGAGTCCAGCTCCCCCTGCTCAGTGAACCTTGTCTTTGGGTCTGAGGATTTCAACAGGCAACCTTTTGGTCACACACCCTCCCCTCTTGCACTGAAGTCAGGATTAATAGACCTCCACCGATGGAATCATGACGATGTATTAGAGGAAAGAGTATCATTCATTCACATCATTTTTACTTAAAGGCATACACTGTGTGTGCCTTTAAGTAAAGGCTGTGGTTCAGAGGTAGAGTCAGAGGTGCCTGGAGACAAATGGAGCAACGGCTATGGCTCAGAGGTAGAGTGGGTCTCCCTCTAATCGGAATATCAGCGGTTCGATCCCAAGCTCCTCCGGGCAACATGTTGAAGTATCCTTGGGCAAGATACTGAACCTCAAGTTGCGGGGTTCCCCAAGAGTGTGAGTGTGTGTGAATGAGTACCGAGTAGCAGGTGGCACCTTCTACAGCCTTGTATAGCCTGGGCCACCACTGTGTGAATGGGTGAATGAGACATGTAGTGTTAAAGCGCTTTGAGTGGTCAATAATATATACAAGTACAGTCCATTTGCCATTTATCATTTACGCACAGAAACGCAGTGTATGCACATCACAGAGGAGTGTTTAACACCTCCTGACACATTGCTGTGCAGCCCGTAAAGCCTTATCAACCAGGTTTAATTCAGATGTTTAACTAAGTCTAGTTGGAGTGGAGAGGAACGCACATACACAAACAAGCATGAACACGTGCATGCACAGAGGGGTGTGGAGTTTTGACGAACTCAAATAAGATGACAGCTCTTTCATCTGACAGAGCCTTTTGACAGGATGAGTGTGTGTGTGCCAGCTGTCCAGCTCTACCTCTGCTTTCACACCCACCTTTTTTTTCCCAGATGACTTTTTTTTTGTTTTGCAGCTCATTCTCTGTCTCTCTCTCCATCTTTCCATGTTTCACACACAGATGGTAACTTCTACACACCGAGACAAGGAGCTCTCCCTTTCTCATATGTCCCTCACTCACATTCTCTCTTTCTTTCTCGCTCACACACACACACACACAAACACGCAAGTGCGCGTGCACACACACACACACACACACACTTAAGTTGAGTATCAGTCAAAAAAAGGAAATAATTAATACAGAATTTCAAAAAGGATAATATACAGAAAAAGACACAAAAACGCAATGAAAATAAAGCATTTTCAAGAGGACATGTTTAAATCTTATGTAAATATTATGCACACGGACACACACACACACATCTTCAATAAGTAATGACCAAGCACAGTGGCATGTCCCTAAAATATTTAGCATATGCTTATTTATCTTCCAAATGAAACTGCACAAAGACTTAACAAAGAGCCACTGCACACTGTCTGTCTGTGTATATGTGTGTGTGTGTGTGTGTGTGTGTGTGTGTGTATGCGTGTGTTTGATATAACAGCCTGTACTTTAGAGGCATTACGCTGCCCGCTGCTCTTGTTTTTTTGCGTTGTTTCAATAAAGCTGGGAGGCCTCTCGGATGGAGCGCCGGCCTTTTTGAAGTGGTAATTACTCTGGTTTGTATCGCTGCTCGCTCTCTCTCCCAGTTTCTCTCTCCCTCTCTCACCCTCTGTATTCTGCATGCTTTTGGCCAGTTTCGGTTTGGGTGTTTGTGTACGTGTTCACACAGTACAGTTCTGATGTATTTTTAATAGGCCTGAAAGGATGTGGATGGACACACACACACAAACACATTAAGTGCTGAGGAAACTACACTGTACCCGTCTTGAACAGGATTGAATACGTTTATTGAAAAAATGGAATTTATCACTCACTAATTAATAAGTAATTTGATTATATGACTTATTGCTCCACAGCATCTTTTCAGATTTATAACCCATGAGATTGTGACTGGATTTTGTATTTTATGAGGGCAAAGTTCTTGTACAGATGTAACATTTGAGCTCTTTGCTTCTTCTGTTGAAGGTTCTGAATGAATTCCTGATTGCAGTTCACTCCACAGCCTCCACAGGGAGATGGGTAACTAGTAACATGGATTTGTAAATCATAAAAAGGATTTGTATAGAATTTTTCATAATTATCATCATCTCCTCTGTATAAAAAATTGACAAAGACATTCTGGAAAGGGCTGTTGCCATCTTGCTGGTGACATCACTTAGAGCTAGAGACTGTGCAGTAGTGATCTGCATGGTTGTGCGTTCCCAACCATACACCCACCTAGCTAATCCCGAGCACACCCACTGATCAGGGGCATAGTGACTGGCACACATACCTGTCAATCATGACTTCAAATCCTCTTTTTATACCATCAAATAACTAATTAAAACCAAATTTGTCAGAAAATAATAACTTTACAGCAACATCAGGGTGATAAGAACCATCTTTGGGAAAAAGTTATTTAACCTGTACTTTTAGTTTGGCTTATGTCTGATCGGCTAACACAGAGGGGGCGGGATTTATGACCTAAACTGCAGCCAGTCACAGAGTAGCGATCAAAATATTTTGTGTTTATTGTATGGAACTGTTATGTCATCCATGTTTATATAAGTCATTTGTTCTATACCAAGCAGAGGCCAAACAGTGTCATTACAATGTCACATGATGCCACTGGGCCCAAAGGGACTTTTCCTCAATGACCTACATCACGAAAGAAACATCTGTCAACAAGTGGATGAATGGCTTTTGAGAATTACAGCTCACATTAAAAGATTGTTGCATTGAGATTTAATCCATTCAGTATGATAAAAATTAAAAACTCTAGAAGAGCTGCAAGGTTAACCAAGTGCTAAGCTGGAAGGAGCCACTCAGCTGGCTGAAGTCTCTGGTCTGCCCGCTCGGTGGGCTGCACAGTGCAGAAGCAGAGATGATCATCTGGGTAATTTCATACATGGCATGTATGGCTCACTGTATGGAACATGTAGAGATGGAATTCGGTTGGTTTAACAAAGAACGGGCCTATGATTTGGATGTATTGCAGACTGAATGTAATGTGCAGTAAAACCAAACAGTTCTCACAATCTCCCACTTCTTAAATGTATGCTCAGTAACAGCTAGCAAGCCAATTAGACTAATCTGTGGGACTGGACCAAAATATTTGGCTATTCAGATATTCATTAATTGGGTAGGTGTTCGGTTTTTAATTTAGGGATTTGGATCTTTGTTCTTTTTTTGTTTGTTTGTTTTTGGCAGAGGACTAATGTCAGTTGAACTAATGTTGATCTGAGACCAGTCGGGCCAGTGAACACACTGAGACTAAACCTGGGAACGCCCCCATCCTGTATGTTGTCATTAATGTAATTCTATACTACTAAATATGGTTGTCACACATATTACTAATCATATCTTCTGAAACTCAGACCTGTGTGTGTGCTAAATGCATTTGTGTGTGTGTGTGTGTTTGTACCTTATGTTCTCCTTCCTCTCTTCGCTTCATCCACATATTCTATGCTGGCGCTCTACCTTTTCTCTGTAAATCCAGCATCCTGGACATAAACCAGACACTTGGAGCAAGACTACCGAGACATAAAGGCTGGAAGAGACATCAGAAAGACATACAGATACACAGAGAGAGAGAAAGAGAGAGAGTTTTTGCCATTAATAGAGCATACAAAGGCAAACTGGCATCTCGTGTGCTTCTTAGTATTTTCAAAATCCCTTTTTGCGATTTTCGCCTCGTCGCCTCTGCTGCGTTAATCACTTTGCATGCACTCATTTAAATATTAAAATTGTCTTTAATCATCAAAGCCAGTGAGCATCATGCATATTCATATCATCTTACCCCACCACATCCCCCATCCCTCCATCCCCTGGATCTCAGGTTCATTACTCTGCCGTGCTGCCATTAGCCACTTCCCTAATCACACAGTTTACACACACAGACTAACCCATGTATGCATGCATATACACACAGCTACACATACACACACATGTGCGCACACACACACACACGTGCGCACACGCGCACGCACACACACACACACACACACACACACACACACACACACACACACACACAGACGGCTAGCCACCAGCACTAACCAGTGCTAATCCGCTAACTAGACTAAAACACACAGGCATCCCTCCAGTCTAAACTGAGAGAGCAGACTTGTCATCCATCCCGGCTGCTAGATGGCTGGAGCTGGGAGTATTTGTCAAGAGGCTCGATGAAACCCTCATTTGCATAATGACTTTGTAGTTCTGCATTAATAAAATTTGCATATGAAGCCGTGTTAATTACTCCTGATCAGCCTTTTTTGCATTCATGCATGGTAATTTTTGACGACTTGCGAAAATTGATGTCCTGGCGTCAGGGATGAGATTGGAGGAAGAGGCTCTGTGCAAGTGTGTGCCTGTGTGTTTGTGTGAGTGAGGATGAAGATCGGGCAGAGATGATGAAGTCTTTCTATGTCTGTCCATAACTTTTATAAAATCTCTTGGAATTGTTGAAAGTAAAAGGAAAGGCTTTTCAGTAAAATCCGCTCTTAATTTTGTTTTACAACACACACACGCACACACACACACACACACACACACACACACACACACACACACACACACACACACACACACACACACATTTGCACATTCACACACACTCAGAGGCTGGCTGCCAGCCATTTGTGAATCTATTGTTTACTCTCAGTTCCTCTACTCAGACAGTGGAGACTGTATTTTGCTCTCAGCTCCTCAGACTGCTGGTTTGATCAGGACTGGATAATGTTCACAACATTTTAGAAATGAATTGTGTTTCTGACAAAAATATGCTTTCTTCTTTGGGATGCCTTCTTTTTGCTGTTTTTGTTTTTGTTTGTTTGTTTGTTTGTGTGTGTGTGTGTGTGTGTGTGTGTATGGTTCAGTAGCAGATTTCATTGACGTTTTTAATACAACACCCTAAAAAGAGCTACATGTGATGAGTGACCCTCAGGGGTTCAAACTTTTTCTTCAAAGTCAGAGTGGTTTCACCTCTGAGCGGGGACAGGAGGTATTAACAGCGCCCAATCAAGGTCTGTGTAAAACATAAAGCGGGAAGACATGACCATTATGTTGGTGACCACAGCACTGGAGATTTAATAATTAGTGAAAAGAAGAAGACGAGCAGTTGTAAATGTCCACAAACTGAAAAAACAATGAGGTTCAGGAGCTCCTAAACCTTTGAGCAGAGGGAGAGATCAGCTGCCGTACCACAGAGAAGGAAATGTCTGTTATTGACATGTTAGTTACATGTTATGTTATTGTTTAGAAAGTGCTACTGATGCTATGTTATGTGTCACACTAGAGGCCGATGCTGTCGTGTTAAACGTCACACCTGTCATGCCTCTTTTGATTTTGGGATGCTGTAATGCGGCTTATAATCACACACTGCAGCGACATGATGCAGCCATCGTTTGGGCAAAGGAAGTATAAAGAAGGGACTTTGCTGTGGCTCTGTAGCGCCACCTCTGTGTAAAAGCAGCTGTTCTTATCCTCACCCTTCTCACTTCTCATGCCTAAACCCAACCAACCCAACCAGGGAGGCCAATGAATACTAGCCAATCAGAGGCAGAGTAGGGCAGGTCATGCCTTCACTGTGGGAGAAAAAACACTGGCTTCCTGGACTGTACTTTGAAAAGCATTTGGTTTAGCAGCTACTGAGACATGACATCTGCTTTGCTGTTTCATTTTTAATAGCTTTGGAAAATCAGCTTTATTTGATGAAAATGGCATCTAAGTGAGCGAAGGCTGATTTTAGAAGCTTTCCGTTTATTTAAAGCTTTTCCCTCAAGGACAAGCTCATTTGAATTCCCCACAGGGACGATCAGGTTTAACAAACCTCCTGCTAAACCCAGTCAGAGACTTTCTTCATGGTCCCTCCACAGTTCAGGCATTTATTCAGATCATTTTTGTGGCCTTTTGCTGGAGGTTTTGGCACAGGGCTTTTCAATGTATGCGTCATGTGTCATATTTCTTTTAGAGGCACAAAAAAATGTAGCAAAGCAGAGAGCTCTGGTGAAAAGGAGAGAAAATATGTGTATTTCATTTGGTGGTCTCAAATTTATTTGAACGCAGCAACAGAAGCCAGAAGCTATTAGCAGCATGGAGAGTCCGGGGCGCCGGCCAACGCAAAGACGTTTCCAACAGGACGGACATGAATCACAGGCAGTCATGGATAAAGGTTTTAAAGTGGTAAACCTGAAAATCCTTTTTTTTTTTGGTTTGTTTTCTCTCCATGTTTAGTGGTGAGAGCTCATGAGAGGTTTCTGTTCTGCTCTTCATGTTGTGCTGATCATCTGTCAGTCACAGAGAAGTCTTCTCCCAGTACGCTCTGAAGCTGGGGCTTGTTTTCCACCAGTTCAGCCATGGTAGCTGTCACTGTTCATGCTAACCACCAGCTCTTTCTCTTTTGACTAAGAATATATTCATAAAAGAACACTTTCTGCCTTTCCTGTGGTAGATAGTTACTAAAATGTATACAGCTGCACTATTCCCACTTGGAAGTTTCTTTGAGTCTTTCTAAAGAAACCAAACATTTTTTTAGGTTAATTATTAACACTTCACACGGAATTTAAACCCTGTCGGATTTGACAATTAATTTGTTAGCATATAGAAAAATAATATAACCCTTTGAATTCTGAGCAATATAGGAAAAAGGCAATGAGCCACTTGGCCAGAAATGTTTCACAAATTTCAAGAAATGAGTAGATTTAGACACTTATTTTACAAAAGCTGAGGAAAAATGTCTTAGGGAAAAAAGGGGAAGTATCATAATTACATATTTAGAATTATGTTCTTCCCATGATTTTAAAAGAAATCAAGCCCATTAGCGCAGGTTTCAAAGGGTTAACCTGTGAGGGGAGCATGTTGGAAAATATGTCAATAAAGGCAACAATTAATAGAAAAGCTGTATTAAAATAATGTGATTATATATTTTAAAATATGACCATATCAAGACATAGTGTTGTACGGCAGCGTAGAGCTGCCAGGCCAGGCAAAAATGTAACAATGTTATTATATTTACAACATTTCATGTTATAACAAGATAAATAAGGATTGTTGTTCTAACAAGAACACATGAAAATATCTTGTAAAAATGTAATAAACAAATTTTATGTTAAAAAACTTTTCATGTTATTGGTCTTTTGATCATGTATTGTTATGAAAATGTCAGAAGCAATTTATGAAACACAATCCCTAATTTTACTTTTTACTTTTACTATTAGAGATTAGACACTGTGGACACCTAAAAAATCACTTTGCTGACAAACACAAATTTACTCACCTCAACATGTTTGAAGGGTCATTTTTAAAAGCAGAAATAAACCCACAGACCGCCTATTAAAATTACTCATGGCAGAAGAAATTATGTTAACATTACTGCATTAACAAGAATTTAGCAAATCTGACGTGTATTTACATGAGAATATCAAGTGCATTCACCTCCAGTGTCATCAGAGCAAGGTGGTTGCTGTGAGGGAGCTTTAATCTCTGGAGGAAGTGTAGGTTTCCTGGTGAATAATCCCTGTGTGGACGGGAGAGACTGTCATATAACATGTTGGCTTTTGTGACTCTGAGATCAGATCAGTGATAAAGTGCTCAGTGTAGTTTGTTCCCAATTGTGTCCCTGGAGCTGTTGTCAGGCAGGCAGTATGTGAAAGTGAATAGAGAGAGAAGAAAGGCTAACGGAGGCTGATTGGGAAGCTTTGTGGAGGTGACAATGGCTGGATGCAAAGCTACACCTCCCTCTGCATTCATGTGGACTCACTGCTGATGATATTTCAGGACGCGGTACCTCCAGGAAAGGCTTCACCTCACACTCACTCTCAGTGCCACTGTACATAATGTAGGCTGCAGTGTGTGTGTGTGTGTGTGTGTGTGTGTGTGTGTGTGTGTGTGTGTGTGTGTGTGCGCGTGTGTGTGCTGGCATGAGTTTTGTGCATTAATACACCTTTATTTTAGTGTCAGTTTACACCATGTGCATGTGTGTGTTTACGCTGCAATTTTTCCTTGAGCAAATTTGTAAAGTGTGTGTTTATGTTATATTGTTGCTGGTAATATGTGTGTTGTTGTGCATGCATTTGTGTGCATAATGTGTGTGTTGTGTAAAGATGTGGTCTCTTTCTGTAAGAAACACATCTAGTACATCTAAATGTGTGTTTGCAGACTGATGCAATGTTTGTGAATATGACAGACATGGCATCTGAACTCCATGTGATCAGTTATTGCAGAAACTCAACACATTTACACAGTGAACCTCAAACATGCCTCCAACACACTCTGTATTTCATACTGAGTAACAGAATGAAGGTGGGTGTCACATCCCAACATATACAAAAAATATGCCATCTGCAGTTTAAGTAATAATTCACAATATTTACATATGCAGTAAATGAATGTATGTTTTACTGCTTTCTATGTCACACAAGCCAACATACTGTATATGAAAGCTTATTTTATTATTAGTGAGTTCCACTTTGAATGTAAAAAATAAAAGTTTGACTGGGTGGTTAGCATGGAATACAGCCGGACGCATGCACTTTTGCTGCTCAAGGCAAAAAACAATTATGCCACCCCTCTTTCTGCAATGTACCATACCAGCAATAACACACAAAAACCAACATGCCAAACACACAAAGCAAACAACAGGAACAACAAACACCAATATGGCTGACACATAACACAAATGGTCAGTGCAACAAACATGTATTCGAAGTGCCAACAATATGAAAGTTTGTATGACTCATCATGGAAGAATTTTGATGAACCATATACAAATAACACAAAAAATAGATCTTTATATTACATTTCTTAACCTGGTTCAGAGTTTCTATACAGCAGAGTGATGACAGCATAGAGCTATGTATTGCTAAAAAATAACACAATTCCAGCTCTTCAAACTAAATACCAGTGAAAATCTCTCTATACACCACTTTTTGATGTGCAGTTGTGCATCAAAGAGGAGAGTCTGAGGCAGGGCCTTTTCAGACTCTCTCCATTTGTTAACGTCTGACTACAATGACACACTGAAAACTTTCCAGCAGTAACATCACCTGCTTCTTATCCTCATATTCATGACTATTGTTATTATTTAGTTTTGTTTGTTTTCAAAGTCAATCAAACTGTCTGTCAGTCAGGCAGGCTGCCATTGGCTCGTTAGAGCTGGGGGGCGGGAGGCAGATGCAGCAGATTGACACACGTCTTTACAGTTCATTGTGCTTACTGAGAGTGTAGCCTAGTATGCTAAGAGGATGCAGTTACTGCTATTAGATACTCAGTGATTTTTGACTAGTTGGCACACAGTTCGCTGCCTTTGCCAAAAACCTACCCTAGACAAATGGCTTGTTTACCTATATGGATGTGCCAGCAGTGGATACAGCTTATCTACATGTGATGTAACACAAATGGAGACAAAAATAGAAACAAATTTTGAATTTCTGTTTGTACAAACATGAAGGAGGCTCACACTGTGTCCTGTATGGATCAGGGTGCACCAGTGCATCAGTCGCAGTGTTCCTCATAAAGACATCACACTCCCTGTGTCTCACTCCATGCACACTACAACTGTGATATCTTCCTTCTACAGTGGGGGAATAAACTTGACAGTCATCTGGCCTGGGATTGGCTCTAAAAAATGTTTAGCACGCTGGTCATCGCTGAACCTCTCGCAGCTCTTTGGTTTTCTTCTGCCTTTGTTATCGCCTGAAAATATCTCCTGCCTTTCACAGTAACATCCTGCCATCGCAGACTTCTCTGAATTAACTCCTGAATTTTGCTCGGACTGAGACCAAGTGGCAAGGATTTTCTGCAGCAGAGTTCTCCCCGCTGAGTCTCCGAGACGACGCTGTGCTTTGTCTCGCTGCTACTGCCAGAGCAGCCTGCTCTTTCTCATCGTCTTTCAGGATCTGAATCCACAGCCGTTCCTTTTGTCATTTATCAACCTGACACCGGTGGCGTTCACTACAACTCTGCATAGAAGATTTGATTTTCTAGAGTCAGAGATGTAGTGGTGGGGGTGGTGGGTGGTTGGGGGGGTTTCTTGTAGATGCTGCAAAACAAACACACACACCGCCACTCAGAGAAAGGTAGCACATGTGGTAAGCCTCTGTAGCAAAGCTGACATGTTGATGCTTGAAAACACAGACGCAGCTCTTGACCAAAATAACTTGACAATATTGTCATGGCACAATAGCAGTCAGCAGAGCTCTGGCCCAGCCACACAGACAGGATGAGATTACCACAGTCTTTTGCTGCGTTGGGGGGGACTCATTACTGCCCCTCTCCTCTACAATGGGCTGTTGGCATTTAGCACCGGCCAAATCACCACTTAACAAAAGCTAATTTCTCAGTTGGTTAAACTGGGAAGGATTAGGGGCCCTGTGACGGTGCAATTCATGTTTGGTGAAGAGTGAGGAATGGAGAGATGTTAGGAAAGGATTTAAACCTCAATTACAAGGGACTCAGGGCTTTTGTGTGTCCGTGGTGAAGGTGGGATGCTGAGGTTTAGCGACTTTGCTGAAAATGTTTGCTGCCTTGTCGTTCATGTGTTGTTATGTGTGTATGTATGTGCATGCAGCCGAGGGTGGCATAGCCTGACAAATACATGTTGATCCCCTTGTTTAGGTGGGTTTAACTCTCCCCAGTTTCACATACTAACAGCACAGAGAGGGACTGCTGACAGTCAAAGCTTATGACACAACAGCAGTTTAAAGCTTTCCTGTTTGTGTCTTATGGAAACAGAGGATGGTTTGGTCATATGCTGTCTGGCCACTGCAGCTCTTATCCCTTAAAACACCTTCAAAACCCCTTCAGGACCCTTTACTGAAGGAACAAAATACAAAATACTTATTTTTCCTCTTGTAGTGTGTGTGTGTGCTATGAATCAATGTAGATAGTTTTGGTGTGAGTTGCCAGTCGATTCACATTTTGAAGTTGTCAAATATGACTGCTTTTGTAGTGATTCCTGTGTAAAACATGGACGCCAAAAGCCACCTTTCACATCCACATGAAACGCCACTAGATGTTATCAACTGAGAATGCAGCCAGACAGAACTGTTCACGGTGTTGTTATACGCCGCTGGCATCTAGTGCGACAGTGTGATACTCAGACGGGTACCGTCACTTGAGAAACGGCCAGAAAGAACTTGTATGCCACTGGACGGCATCAGGTTGAAATGCTGTCGTTAATGGTGTAATATAAGGACCACAAAGGTCCCTATACGGCACGCAGGAGGGGTGGTGGATGGGTCCAACAAACCCCAGACTTTTACCAAGGAGCCTGTTGCTCTATGAATGTTGAGCCAAACCATGATGTTTTTTTCCTAAACCTAACCACGCTTTTCTTCTGTTGCCCAAACTGAACCACTCATGCCTTTGTAGCCTAATCCTAACCATGTGCTTCTGTATATGTCCTACCTTGGTTGCAGCATCCCTGAACATCAACAGCAGACGCAAAAGGAAACCTAGAGCGTAATATGTAGATGGGAAAGTCCAATGACAAAGTGACGATATGTGATGACATGGGATGGGAATGTGTTAAAATCATACATGCAGCAAGTGAAATGATTACACTTTAATACTTGTATTACATTTTAGTTCTCCACTTTTAATGACAATACAGTGTATGACATTGATTGTAGCCACAGCAGTTCAGCAACAGCTTCTGCCACGGTACAGAAAAACCACTTGGACACATCACATGCAGAACTGCAGTACACCCACTGCTGGTAGTATTAATAATGACATATGTGCAGTTTTTTTATAATCATGATTACATTTGCTCTTGATTATTTTGGTAACCATTGTGTGGTTGCCCTATGTAGCACAGCATTTTTTAATGAATATGTTATGATTTCTTGAAAGAAACATTGTTGTTGAGTATATCAAATGTATTTTTTGGTGCGTTGAGCACCACAAACTGAGTGCCTCCCAAGTCCATTACATTAGAGGGAAGGCAGACATGTCTACAGCTAAATCTCCACTCAGCAACTCACGCCAAAACTATCTAGACTGATGTTTTGGCGTGAGCTGTCGAGTTTTAGAGATTTCGGCCGTAAAGATGTCTGCCTTCTCTCTAAAATGATGGAGCTGAATGGCACTTGGTTTGTGGTGCTCATAGCACTAACAAATACATTTGAGAGACTCAACAGCAATGTTTCTTTTGGAGTGAACTGTCCATTTAGCTTAAAACTTCATAGGACGCAGTCCCATCATATGCCCCATTGAAAATCCTTAGATGACTGTAGCAGCCTTGACAAACCCCTCAGACTTGTTAAGGACTGTATTCTATGAGTTTGGTGCATTTTTAATCGTATAACAGTTCTGAAGCACCCCACCTTGAACACGTTTCTGATGTTACAACTAGAGCTGCTTTTTCAACTTTTCAAAACAAGCACAACCACTTACTTCATTCTTCACACAACTACTTTCATCACATTGTGTTTTCTGCACCAACTTAATGATTGTTGAGTCTCGGGTTTTTGCATTTCCTCTGAGTGAGGTTAATGAGGACAACTATAGACACTTCCAATCTATAGGTGTTAGACATGTTCAGAAGACACTTATTGCATACTAGTGTGTTCCCTTTGAATCCCTTCCCACCTTCTTTAGCATCCTCCAAACAAAGTTTTAACACACAGTAGATGCCTTTGCTGCCCCTTGAAATCCTGTAGCATCCGACAGCACTGTGTAAAGCTCCTCACCACCTCTTAAAACCATCAAGCACCGCCTCCCCCGCCATTGCAACCCCAACAACTTTTATTGGCTTTTTCCTTCAGTCAGTATTCAGCAGATGCTGCTGTCTTCACTGCTCATATTCATCTATTTATTTGGTGTGAGGGACATTCTTGGTGGCGGTGCAGTAAAACCAGAGTGGCGGTCTCTCTCTGTCTTTCATCCAGAAGCCGGTTTTTAGCTGCTTTTAGCATCTCTCATCTCCTCCAGACTTTTGAGGGAAGAAGAGCGGGATAAGGAGGGGGATAGATTTCCCCCCAGAACACCAAACCCTTTCGTTTGTATCAAAGCTTTGCCTCACCCCCACTGACACCCCTGAATTATTCACTTAGAGGAAAAGATAAACAAAGCTTGCTAGCTACAGTTGTTCTATTGATTTCTCTGGGCAACATCACAGATAACAAAAAGAGGGCCGGTGGAGAGGAGCTGAGCTGTTGCCATCCCGCTTTTTTCATCTGTAAGTAAATCAATAACATGCGTAGTTTTTCTCCTGAGAAAGCAACCTGTGTCCTGTTTCCCAGGAAAGCAAATAATGCATTTAAATTAGATCTACTTTGTTATTTAGGTAGTTAGTGCGTGTGTCTGAGGATCGGGGGGCTTGCCATGTGGGAACAGTCTTTTCTACCTGTTGGTTCGTCTACAATTGCCCATGGCTGGGGTAATTTGCCATTCAGAGCGAGGTTGGGGGTATACAATGCTGGCTGAGGGCCAACAACTGGCAGTGCAGCCCCAGTGATTAGAAACAGGCAGATCCATTATTTTCTTTGCTCGTACTTTCTGCAGTGGGAAAGATGAAGCCAGAGTTTTGAAACAAAAGCTGTCCATAACCTTTGTGCACTGACTATAGCTTATTGGTAATTCCAGAAACATCTCAACATTCTCTCCCATATCCCAGACCATGAATGCATGTGTGTTGTGTCAAAGTGTCTGAACACATATTTTTGCCTGTGTATGACACACAGCTACATTTTTGGCCCATTTAGCAACACTGGCTGCCAAACATCGGATCTCCTAACTGGCCCTTTGGCACCATTTGAAGGCTTGCAGATAAAAAGCATACCTGGGAGGAAATTGCAGGTTGGCGGGCGTGGTGTTTTCTCTCTCCCTGTCTATGGCTGCTTAATCACCAGAGCGTTTCTCCATTGTTTACGCTCCCCCTGCCCCACAGCACATTATTATGTCATCAGGATGCTTAGGTACACTGCAGCACCACGCGGCCACCCATGAAGGCATTCACAACAACTCTGGGATCTGAAGGAGTGTTCTCCTCCTATGATTGGTCAGCGGAAAAATTGTGACCGGCCGCCAACAGGTCTCGGCCCTTGGTGGGCCCCCCGTCATGACTGCCAGCGCAGCACCGCCATCTGCCTGGCTGTGGTAAAAAGTCTCACTAGCAAGGGAAATCAGATCAGTGCATCCCGTGTAGTCTGGTGTGAGCCTGACTGCAATAACACATAAAAACACACACGCTCAGACAAGCAGAGCAGATCCAGTAGTGAATGCGTTGATCTAAGTGGTCAGTACTTGAGTCTATTGAGCAGTGGAGCAGGCTTTGATCTGAGCTCTGACCAACACTGGCACCAGCCACACTGTGTGTGTCTGTGTGTGTGTGTGTGTGTGTGTGTGTGTGTGTGTGTGTGTGAGAGAGAGAGAGAGAGAGAGAGAGAGAGAGAGAGAGAGAGAGAGAGACATATAAATTCTGTAAAGACACAGAGAGGAAAAGAGATCTAACTGGAAGCATATTTAGACCTAGCCCACTGAAAGGGTTTTTTGAATGCTTCTATTATTCTCTCTCTGTCAGCCACATTGTGCTGTTGAACCTGCACACATTGAACCAACTCCTTTCCACTCACTGACATTATCACATTTCCTTTCAGCTGTAGATTTAAATATTGCCTAATAGACACCAAATCCTTCACCATCATCTTGTCGGTCAACTCTCCTTACTCATGTCATGTGAGAAGTGCTGTGAGTCTGCTGCTGCTAAACAGAGCACACACTTTCATTTCATAATGACAGCATCTGTCATCTGACTGATAGATAACGCAAAAGGATGGTTGAGGCAGAGGTAGTAAAGTAGGGGATGCCTACTGAGTTAAAAAGTTCCTCAGGTCCTAAGAAAAGTTGTTGCAGTGAAAAGTGTGTGTGAGAGGGGAACCCACAGAGCAGTCAGAATTCATTTCTTTCTCCCAAAATTTTCTGTTGTCAACCTGTGTCTGAGTTGTGATGAGTTAAAAGCATTCTTTCCCCACTCTTACTCATCATCTGTCTTTCCCTTCTTTCTCTTCTTTCTCTTCACATCTCTGTTGTGTTTGGCTGCTGTTTCACTGCTGAGCTCTGACCGAGACTCCGGTGCTCTCTCTCCTGCCAGGCCTCTCACACACTCATGTCCTCATTTGACAAAAAGCTTTTTCCAGTTTTTCTAGTTTTGTCCAACACTTCACTCCTTCCATTTGCAGTCTTACCGGTCTCACTCATAATTATGTCTTATGTAGTGTGTGTCATAAACTGCAGCATGCTCTGACTTATCTTAGTATGTGCTGCAGCATCATAATGACATCATAATGTCCCAGAATGTCAGAGACAGTGTTGCAGAATGTGACTGCATGTTGCCATATATTACAGCTGTGTGAATGAGTGGATGTGTGCACAGATTTTGCTATGGGTGATATATTAGATGTTTTACTGATCATGGATTTCCTTTTGGTTTACTGATTATGTGACAGTGGAGCGGTTGTTAAAAACAAAGTGTATTTCTCCTTTAAGAGATGGGACAGCCATGCTAGACTCTGCTTCAGACTCTCTGTGTGTGTGTGTGTGTGTGTGTGTGTGCGCATGTGTGTGTGATGGCATGAGGCTCAGCAAATGAAAACAGATTGTAGTGGTTATGGGAGCAGGCCTGCTTCCAGTTAGTGTGGAGACAGCAAAAGGACTCAGGAGCTGCTTTCCTTCTCTCTCCTCCCTCCCTGCTTCTCCTCAGAGAAAAGAAGTCAAGTCTTTTACATTTTGTCAAGAATATTCCATCCATCAACCATGCCTCAGAATTAACTGTAGTATTATGGGGAGATAAATGTTTTCAAATGACTATATATACATTGTATAACTCTATATCCAGAAATGTCTCTGCTCCAAAACACTACTGTACTTTGGGTAAGTCAACACTGACCACTGTAACTCTCACCACATGTCAGCGTCTTCACAGGTCCTCTCTGTTGACAGCGGGCAGATGATTGGTTGTGCAGACCACTCGCACTGTATGACTGGCTGCAAAAAAAGCATGCCTGGTTAATTTAATCTTACTCAGACAGACAATAATCCCGCTAAAGCTTTAGACTGAAGCAGCTCATTCATGTGGACTTCAGGCTGTGTATGCACATGGTAAAAATAAAGGAAGGATCTCCAGTCAGTGATCACAGCTGTGCTAATGACCACTAATACAAACAGACAGAATGATACTCTGACTGAAGTCTTGAAGGATCATCAGAGCTGCAACTGCCAGCATCTTCTTACTTTCTTATATTTACTAAAGGTCCTCAGAAAAAAAATGAATAAATGGGTGAACTCTATGTGCTTCTGGGTGAATCTAGTGCTGACATTGTTTCCCAACTGAAAGAATGTCTGAAAGCTATCCTTTACCAGAAAAGGCACATTTTAAAGCATCATGGAAGAAAATGAAATGTATAAGATATTTAACATTATTAATATTTAACAATATTTCATATTTATTTTTTCTGTTGCCGATAATAACATTATACTGGAGACATTCCTTAACCCATTCAGAGCCCAATTAAACACACACACACACACACACACACACACACACACACACACACACACACACACACACACACACACACACATTGTAATGGTGGATTTATAATCTTAATGCACTCAAAAATTAGAATTTTTGTTTGACCAGGACACTTTATTTTGTGTTCTTTTTTGTCCAGCCAAATGGACTTAGAATCTGAATGAAGAAATACCAAACAGTAAAACAAATAAAACAAATAAAAAACCCTCAAGTCTATTTTTTCACGAAGAGTTAACTCATATCAATAAATAAAGTGATGCTTTGACACACATTGCATTTATATTTTATATAGCACTATAGCAATTTCATAAGTATTTAGTATTAAGTAATTTTTATAAGTATCCCCTGAAAACCTCCAGAGATAAATATTCTGTGAACATGATCAATAAGATGCATTATTAGCATTATAATCTGAATGTATCGTGAGAATGTATCATTCCAATGGGAGGATGTTCTTGAAAAACACTTGCCACAGGTGGGCAGACACACTTTTCCTGAACAATGAGACATGATCACCCAGATTTTGGCTGCACTTTACTTCCAACTAAGTTGGTTTATGATATTTTGAAAGAGGTAGGATCCAACAGTACACTGTGTGATTGTATGATTTAAAAAAGGAGGTAATCCCAAATTCACTTGTCAGTCTGATGGTCTTTAGGTGGCGTCCCCGTGTCCCTGTCTGCAGGTACACAGTCCTGCTGTGGCTCTGCTGCCTCGTAGCTCTCTGCAGTCCTCCAAGCCTTATAAGGACCTCCAGCACAGACCTGTCCCCTCATCTCTCCCTCCATCCATCCCTCCATCCATGCCCTCCTCTAACCTCCATCTGGTCTGGATCTTTTCCCCGACCTGCCCCCCTTCCGCCCCCCACTCCCTCCCTGCTCCTACTTCTTGCTGCCATTTCTGTCTAAACAAGTGGAGTCTGACCATAACACTCAGACCCGGGCTACACTCCCTCACTCTCAGCCCACTTTCCCGTCCCTGCTCCACCTCACTTTTCACCTAAGCAGAGCAGAGCCTTTCTTTCTCCTTCTGTCTTCACGGCTGAGGTTAGTCAGCTCCAACATGTCTGCTCCAATCTGCTCCTCTAGAGAGAGGACAGGATTTAAATGCATGGACTAGTGAAGATTGGTGCTTTGCTCTGAGAGCTGAAAAGTGAAGCTGGTCAGAGGGCATAATGTGAATTCATAAACATGGGATTACATGGAGCAGTGTGGAGAGAGAGAGAGAAAGAGAGAGAGAGAGAGAGAGAGAGCGAGAGAGAGAGAGAGCTTGGCTATAGAGAGCGGCAGACACAGGCAAACCTGGCTGCCTCGTGAAGACAGGTTGTGTCAGCTCTGTCCATAGAGAGAGGTGGAGACAGAGACATATTTCCTGCTACATTACACACTAGCACATATGATGATATTAGAACAAAGTTCTTCACACAAATTATATGTAAATGCCAAGATTTTGATGCTCTCACTAAGGAGATAAAAATACATCTCTACTGATGGAAAACAGTGTCTGTGTCATAGAAGCAGTGAGGTATGTTGGTGCTTGTCACAGCCTACAGGGCAACCTGAACAACAACCTGACATGACGTTTAGACTCCATTTTTCCTGCACTCCTGTCTCACTTTTTGTTTTAAATTTTGTTTTCTTGTTACATCTTTATACAGTAGACATACCACACACACACACACACACAAAAAACAAAATGTTCTTGCTCTTTTTAATTATGCATGTATTTTTTTTTTATCTAACGGATTGCTGTTGATTTGAATATCATTATTGATTTTTTTCTTGTATTTATCTGTATCATAATTTAATTGTATCTGAGGCTTTGTCAATATTGTTTTACAAACATTCATATCAATAAAGCAAATTGAATTGAATTGAAAATTGAGAGAGAGAGAAAGAGAGAGAGAGAGAGAGAGAGAGAGAGAGGTGCAGGAGCAGCAGAGAGAGGAAGAAAAACAGAGACATCTTTTCTTGTGGACGGCGGTGTCAGGCAGCGCTCTGATACTGTATGTCTTATTCAGACAGGATGGGGCACTGCTACATCACAAGTCTGGGACGGGGCTCTGGCGTGTGTGTGTGTGTGTGTGTGTGTGTGGTGTGTTCCAGGAGACTCCCACTTGGCAGTGAGCAATTTGGACGAGCTTTATATAAGGGGAGGGAAGGAGGGAGAGGAGTTGGACGGGACAGGCGACAGGGAGACATAGAGGAGAGAGAGAGGGGGATCCAAAAATGTGTTGGAGCGCTGTCCTGCTCAAATCAGGCTCATGGCAGAGTTTCTCTATTGTGGCTACAGAGAGCAAGCCAACTCTTCACCTGACAACATGTCAATGACTGAGCCTCAAAAGACAAAAACACTTTGAGTCTTCACAGAGGAGCCGTCCTCGCTGGAACATCTGCCTCAGTACGCCCAAGAAGGGAGCCATCGGCTTATACATTCTGCCATTAAAATGAGTTACAATCAGGTCCAGTCAACACTGTAGATGTTTTCATCTCTACCGACTTCATCAAGAGAGTCTGCGTGCTTTCTTTAGACAATCAAAAAGGATTATCATCATTTTCAAACCCGTTTGGGTTACCTGCATTACATCATTAAAAATATACTTTTGTCAAAACATAGCATTGCTTTCCCCCAACTTTAAAAAGAAATTAAAGAAATATATTCACTTTCATCATATAATTTCATAGTTCAAGGAACAGCCTACATCCTCATCCATCAACACTTTATGTGCACTGTATGTGGACACCCAAAGATTGAACCCAGCATTTTAGTTTTGAAGTCCAATTGGATGACACTGCATCTTGTAATTTATGTCCAGTGTCAGTATTCAGAATAGGGTTTTTGCCCATATTCCAGAAAAGACAATATTCCTACTAAGCTGTTTACATGTCTAATGAAAATGAATTTTCCACTAAGCCAGTTAGCAGCTGAGTATACTCTGATTAATGTGCCCCAACATGTCATTCATAACATCAAAATATGAAGGAATAGAACAGCTGGCGCAACTTGTCATTTTGCTTCTATACATCAAAATAGAATTTGTTCAAAGTTTCCTGATGGGGGCGGACTTGCTGGACTCTCTCTTTCCTTACTTCACCTTCTTGAAAAGGTCAGTGCTGCGACATTTGTGCATATCCAAAAACCTGTTGATATTCAAGTCTTTCATGAAGCTTAGATGCAGGTGTGTTTCTCCTTTTGACCAGAAATGTTGGATTTTCTTTGCATGCATCTCTACCTCACAGCCTTGCAAACTGTTGGTGAGTTGGTGTGTATACAGCGTATCCATGACAACGCACAGAGCCACTGTAAATAGACAACAGACTGTGTGTTGAACACTGCAGTGAAAACACAAGTTGAGAAGAATATTAATTAATTATAGTGTCATTATAGCATGTATATATTAATTGACTATATACATACTCTAATAATGCTCCTAAAACCTGAAAAAACATACATATCCCACGTTGTAACATGAAAATGCTAAAGTCCGAAACAGCTTGATTCAGCGTATTTCAATGGAGTATGCTGTTTATGTGAACCACATCAAGCTCAGAATTTTGTCATATGCTGAATAATAGTGAAATATTGGTGTGCATGTAACTGAAGCCAGTGTAAGACGTAGATTCCCCCAGAACATGAAGTTTGGGGTGATGGTAGAGAATCTGACCTCCATGCAGGAGACCAGAGTCTGCATTATGTCACAGATTTGCACAGTCTTCCCCTAACTGAACATGACTGCCATGATATCATTGAACATTGTTAATGTAAACATGTTGGCATTGGACAAAATCAAAAGGAGCCTCCTCTCTTTCCACCAGATGTTGGAACCTGCCTGCAGGAATTCGCTCCCATTTAGCCAAAAGAGCACTGGTGAGATCAGCACTGCTGCTGGGTGTTATGGCCTGGCTCACAGTCCGCTTTATCTCAGAAGTGTTGAGTTGGGTTTCAGGGCTCTGCAGGCAAGTCCAGATCTTCCACACCAGATGGAGAAAACTTTCTATTTGTTGGAACTAAATGGCCTCAACTAAAAATGAAAAACAGCTCCAGGCTGAGATTTGCCCATGTTGGCAGTGAGGTCTTAATTTCTTCATCAGATGCCACCAACCTCAGCTCTATAGCCTCTTTCTTGGTTGCACAATACCATACATGAATTGGTTACACCTTGCAAACTCTAAATTTCTTTCACATTTGCTTATTTTGGAAGAGACCTCTTGTCACCTAAGGTTCTTGCTGACATTGTTCGTTCAAACTGAGTAATTCGCATATTCTTATTTTGTGACGACTTATTTACATAATACGTTTTTTATAAGTTATATGCATTTTTGGACTTGGACTAAAAAAAAAGAAGTTTAATGTCATTTGGAATGGAAAAACTTTGAAGCTCAGTATCTTGGGTGGCACGGTGGCTTTGTGGTTAGCACTGTTGCCTCACAGCAAGAGGGTCCCTGGGCAAGAGGGTCCCTGGTACAAATCGGGGTTTGGTCCGGACGGGGGCCCTTCTGTGCGGAGTTTGCATGTTCTCCCCATGTCTGCGTGGGTTTTCTCTGGGGTCTCCGGCTTCCTCCCACAGTCCAAAGACCTGCAGCTCAGGTACTCTAAATTGCCCTTAGGTGTGACTGTGAGCATGTATGGTTGTCTGTCTATATGTGTCGGTGCTGTGATGGTCTGGTGACCTGTCCAGGGTGTACCCGCCTTCCGCCCGATGACAGCTGGCTGGCTGGCTCTAGCCCCCCGCGACCCTTACAAGGACAAGCGGTTACAGAATATGACTGACTGACTGGCTCAATATCTCAAAAGAAGAAGGCAGATAAAACCTTATAATTGTAAGGCGGCATGTGGAGATAAAAATCAAAGGCCCCTAAAACTGTAATATTGCCCCACTGCCCGACCTGAGCCTCACTGTTTCCTCAGCAACACACACACTGACATATATCAGGTGCATCCTGCCTGGTGTGTGTATGTGTGTCCAGGATAAGGGGGGTCATTGGCACCAGGGGGTGTGTTTTTGGGAGGACCATGTCCCTACAGAGTCCTCCTTGCCACCACACCCCCTACATGCACACACACACACTTCTACACACACACTCCCCAGGTGCAGTGGTGCAGGCCAGTGTGTGGGATTAGCTGGTGTGCTCTGGCACTCTGTTCTTGTAATCCCTCTAATTTGTGAACAGGGCACGCACACACACACACACACACACACACACACACACACACACACACACACACACACACACACATACATACTGCGGCTGTTTGTTTTGAATTGCATCTCAACAGCATGTTTTGACGGTAGCACTGAGGCTGGCTGGTTTCTTGTCATGTTATGTGAGACAGAGTTCCTCTCCTTCCTGCTGCTCCTCCGTTCCTCTCATGAACTAAATTAAGTTGAATTTGGTTATGATCACCAAACCCCAACCCTCTCTTCCTTCTTCCCACTCTTTCTTGTCTTGCCTTGACTCTCAGGGCTTGTGTACACACACACACACACCTTGCACGATGATCATCCTTTGTTGACGAGGCAACATGCAGAGAAGATGTGCTAATGCTAAAATTCACCTCGTGTTGGGATGAAAGAAGGTTGCGAGGAGTGTGGAAGAGAATGATTAAAGGACAGAATTACAGAGGGAAAATGAAAATAAATGCAGCTCATGTTGAGTCTTTAGATGCTACCTGTTAACCCTTTTATTTCAGCGAGTCCTGGTGAGATCAGTGGGCTCCACTGGATACCAACACCCGCTTTGTTACCACCAAACTGTCATGTCAGTTTGATGAAAACTTTTGAGACGCTGCTAAAACTGAACTTTGAGTTAAGCGGGTGTCCATCAGCTTAGCCAATTGAAAAAAATTCCTGGGGGGAAAAATGTCCCAGAATCTTCCTGCTACCATTATCACCATGACAGAATTTTCTAGACCCCTGCATTTACTTTTTAAAAGTGGTTTAAGTAGGTCTGTTGTTGTACTCACTGACTGCTATTTCCAGGTTGAAAAACAGCTAAGACATTCAGAACTTTGCTGTTGAAATTCTACAGATAGCAAGATGGTGGCTGAAAGTGGCAAAAAAATGGTACCAAGCATTCATTAGATCAATACAACTCTGCCACTTCTTGTAAGTTGACTCACAGTAGTAAAAAATAACACGTTAGATTGTTCTGAAAACATGCAGCTAGCAACCGTTACTGCTGCTTCTTTATCAGCTGTTGGTAGGAGATAGTCACTACTGTTAGTGAGGGATCAACAAGCCCTTTTTTCAAAATGACTACCATAAACAGAATTTTAGACAGAATAATGAAGTGAAAACGCAAGAAAGAGTCCAAGAATCAGGTTAGCCGCTGTTTTTTTTCCAGCTTGTGTAGCTCAGTACTTTTGTAAATGTTTCTTTCTATCTGAAAAAGTGAGACATTAAAGACTATCGTTTTAGCAAAGGGATGGAGCAAAAGTTATTATTGAAACTGCTATTTTCTCCTTATCCATGATATCCACTCACAATGCATTCTCATAAACAGGTTCGTATAATAGCCTCTGAAATTGCACACACAACAGTTCGTATGATATTACAGGAATTAGCACCCCATGAATGACATTGTGTCCTTTGCATGCACTTACATGTAATCCCATACATTGGTCACATAATCACAGCCTATCACCTATACGTGGGATATGTATGACTTTGAGGGCATTCATTTTTCATTGGAAAGCTGGTGACTTTTAACTTGCAGAAGACTGGTGCTTTTTGGAAATGGAAACTAATAAGATAAATATTAAAAGAAAATGTTTTTTATTTTGTATTCTAATTCATTGTGTTCATAATTCTGTCACAAATGGTATAGGATTGGGGCACCCAGTAGCTCAGTTGGTAGGACAGGCGCCCCATGTACAGAGGCTGTGTCCTCGTCACAGCGGCCGCGCATTCCATTACAGCCTCAGCCCTTTGCTGCATGTCATCCCCACTCTCTCTCCCCCTTTCATTGCTGTATCTGTCCTGTCTCAAATAAAGGCAACAGCCAAAATTTCAAATTTTAAATGTGGTCAGGCCATAAACGAAGTCTCTGAAACACAGACATTCTGGGTTCACTTTTGTGGCCTGTTTAGTGTTAATGTAAGGGAGATTTGTGCTGGAAAAAAACATACAGCAACCACTTTTCAGTTTTTGTGTTAAGACGCACACGCTACTTTTTATGCTCCCAGACTCCTTAATTTTAAACTCTACTCTGAATGAGCAGAATATTTTTCAAAACCAAGTATTGAAATTTCCATTCAGCTTTTCACTTTCGACACATCATAATTCACATGAAATTAAAAAAATAATAAAATAAAAAAACTTGGAAAGGAACCCAGCTCGTGGCATGTGGGCTGACAGTAACAGCCTGTATAGCAGCAAGAGTTTGGGGTTTGCCTCTCTTGGTCTGATGCCAACAGCATCTGTGGTGAGCTGGGCTCAGAGATGAGTCAGTTTCCCCAGAAGGAGTTTTTCGTCTGGCTGACCGAAGCTTCGGGAGCTGTGAAGTAGCGGTAGTGAATCAGTGACTCAGACAGCAGATAAAGCCTACACTGACTCTGCTGTTGGAGGAAAAGTGCAAGATTTTCATTTCCGTACTGTTAGGGCGATTTAATTAAAGCTGCTGTGTGGTCCTGTAGCGATTTTAGTTGAGAGCTATTAAAGCCAATTTAAAAAGCCAGTTGGATGACGTTAAAACCCTGCTCACAAACCACTTCATTCAAAACTAACAGACTGCTTAAAGAATACTAGGAACCTGGCGCCAAATGAGCTCTGCTTTTTGAAATGATCTCATTAGGAGGAGACATGTACACGTAATAAACACTTCTTAAGTCTACAAGCATACAAGAAAAACATTCCTCTAGTTCTCACTGTAGCATGGATATATGTACAGTGTGTGACTGTGTACTCTGTCTGCAGAGATGGAAACACACGTGATTTTTGTTGCCATGCGATGATGATAAACAAGA